>NW_024884733.1:11324143-11531203 GCF_019232065.1 Centrocercus urophasianus | reverse complement strand
TGTGATCAGTGGCACTGACAGATTCTTCAGTGTTTCCTTTGGCAGTCTGAGTCCCAGTTTGAGTTATGGCTTTTGCCATAGTAGGATGATACGTTGTAGGGGTGATAGCATACTACTCTGTCTCCTTTGGCTCAGGAGGAGCCTTGTTGGGAAACCTTTGTCCAGCTGTATTTGCGTAATCATTATGCACTTTATAAAAGCCTTATAAAACAATGATGTTCTTGGACGAGGTGGTCATTTTCTACTCTTTCTTAAAGGGTTCCCGAGGCAGCCAGTCCTATGGCCAGGTGAGGCTTTTTTTCTGAAATATATTGAACTTTTCTGTAGGGATCTGCCTTTCAAAAGAACATTCGTTGTTTGTTGGCTTGAGGTTTGTGTGTGTGTGTGTAATGTTTACCTTTTGTTTATTTAGTTTTGGTTTTATTCCTCGTTGGTGTTGCAAGATATTCCCAGTTTTTTGGTCATCCCAAGATACCACATAGTAGAAAGTACACAGCTTTTCTGTGTGGTTTGAAGAGTACAGCTTAATTTATTAATGGGTTCTTGCTTTTCTTACAGGTCTATCAGCCACAAGGTGGCACCTCCTATGGACAGGTAATTACTGGCCAGGATACAGCATTTGTGAAGTGCCATGGCTCTGCAAAAGCATTTAGCTGTCATTCAGAATATGTAATTTAAAGGAAATTTTCTTCTTGAGTGTAAAGTTCATTTTCTTATAGTAGTTACATTGCACTGAAATGTAATGCATACATGTGTTGTCCTCATATGTACATTGAGATTTTCGTGAGGTTTGTTTCTTGAAGTAACAGACTAAGTTGTCATTAGAAGTGAGATTTTTTTTTTAATGTGGGTCTGGGAACAACAGGCTCAACAGCAACTACAGAAAGACTAAGGTCTTTCTCACATAGAAAGGAGTACCTGTAGTCATCTTACCTTCACAGGATTTTACAAGGAAATTCACAGCAGTTCATAGCTAGTCTTCATTCTTTTAAGCAGACAGACAGCTGAATTACTTTTAAAATTTATTTCTTTATTTAAAATGAGGAAAAATTATATTTGAATTACTGAGGTGTTTTGTGTTTTTTTTTCTCCCCAGCAGAGTGGGTCTTCTTCAGGTGGCAGTGGAGGTTGTGGACAAGTAAGTGCCCCTTCTCCAAGGTGTTTCAAAACTAGACTCTGCTTTCTATATATTAGTAACATTTTTCAAGAAACTGTATAATGTCTGTTAGTAGGAATCTTCTGCTGGTACATGAAAATATCTTAAAATATTAGAGGTCTACAATAGATAAGATTTGTTGATCATTGTAACCAAAATGAAGTGGCTTCTCCTATATACAAGTACATGCAAGATGAACAAGTAGAAGAACATTTGCCTACTGAGCAGACAGATGTAACCATTTTAGAGTGAGTTTTGGATGTTTCTCTATGTAGGATGAAATAGGTAAAGAAGGTGACTCGTTAGGTCAGTAGTTGATATCCTGGTTTCATTTCAACTCGTATTCTTACAGCAGTGTAAAGACTGTTACCAGTGATAAGATCCTAGGTGAAGAACAGGGCATGGATGCAGCCTTGACAGTAAATTGAAGTCCAGATGAATACATTGAGGAAAGCAGTGAGACTAATAGAGAGAAGTACCGAAACCTCTAGCAAAAGTATTAAGATTAGTACGACTAAAATATGAATGGAAATGCATGGATGAAAGCATAAGAAGCAATACAAGACTACTGGTGATATGTATCAGTGGGCAAGGATACAGTAACAGCAATGAAACTGAAGAAATGTGAAGAAACACTGAAGAAAGTGTTGCTTCCACTAAAGCTGAATCACAGATGACTTAGCAGAAAAGCTGTGCTTTTAATAACGGGAGGGCAGCAACCAGAATAGAACACATTGTACTGCTTCACACCTTGCAATTCCAAGAAGGATGCATGCAGCCAAAACATACCCGAAACAGGGAAATGAAAGGCAGTAGCCTTACCTAAGGTCTGTAATGAGTGAATCTAGAAAGATTCTGGGGTAGGGGGTCACACAGCATTGACTGTTGGCTCCTAAACGGATTACCCAATGTAATCTTTGATGTTAATATTTGCCAATCAAGAAGAACTTAGATAAGTTAACAGAAGCATCAGTCAAAAAACTACCTCATTTTTCCACATTGCAACCAAATAATCCTGCTTTCATAATCTGTGTTTTGATGCTTATAAGTAGGTGGATACGGAATAGAAAGAGGATAGAGCCACTGACTGAGTGGGTTAAATAAAATTAAACTCATTAAACTCTGTTAACTTTTTGTTTTGTTGGGAACTTTAACAAGAAACCTTTTTTTTTTTTTTTTTTTTGACAGGGTACTTCGTATGATAGCAATCCCTGCCACCAGGTAAATAGACTTCTTCCTCTAATTTTAAATCATATCCAAAATTAGTTTTGCTGCTGACTCAACTGGTACTGACCTCAGATTCATGGAGTGCAAATCCATGCAATCTTTACTAACTGTGGGATTAGAGCTGATGTCCTATACACGGGAGCACCACAGGAACTTCATGTCCATTTTCCTATCCCCTTCTTTTTTCTTTTTCCCCTAACATTATGTCTGAATCAACTTCAGAGCTGCTCGAGACATTATGTAAATGAAGGACGAAGCTCATAGTTCTGAGAACACATTTTAGGAGTGCCATTTGAATTTTGTGAGAGTACTTCAACTCTTCACTGATTTTGTGCAGTGAGATATTGGTAGACAGTGTGTATTTGCTATGATTTTTTACTGCTGGAACACCAAAAATCACTATCCTGTAAGATTTCTTTCATTTTTGAGAAGTCATTTATGTGAACGCTAAAAATCTGTAATAAAAACCAATATTTTTTTAAATTCCTCTTTTATTTTTATTATAAATTTTTAATAAGAATTTTTCAAACTGTTTTATAAAAAGAAGTTATTTATTTCTAAAACTAAAGTAATTACTTAAATTTTGTGCCTTCTAAAAATTGCTAGACATTGAAATATAGAACTTCGTTGGTTTGCTTCCTCTTGCTTTTTCTAGATGAATTCTCAGCCCCATTTTACCAAATGGCAAATATTCTACTTACATTTCTTACTTCACTTTGAGAAGTTATATCCCTTTTTAAAGGGGTTGTGTTGAAACATACGGAGTGTTTTATTTAAATCCTTTTCCTCAAAGCCCCTACATCTTGAAGCTTCCTATATACTAATGCTGTCAGAGGAATTTTTTATTCCATTCGTGTAAATAAGGTTTTCTACAGGAGAAGAAAATTTTGCATTCTCTAGAAACTGTTCTGAATGAAACATACCACTGCTAGGAATTAGCTAAGAACACGTTTGTGCTACCTTGCCATGTGTCTCATGGTGTACTTACTTTTGCAGTCTTAACAATCCACGCTTACCTAGTTAGAAATCATACCTTCATTGCATATTTGCCTATGCTTTTTCTTCCTCTGAAAGAAAAAATATCATAAGTTTCATTAAATCTGTAGTCAAACAGTAAGTTTTAAGTTTTAAATAAGTTTTTAAAAATTATGCATAATTTTTTGTTTAATTTACAGGATGGATCTCAGAGTGGTAGCCAGGTAGGCTGCTTCCTATTATCCACTGATCAAAACTGTCTAATAAGTTCTAATCCATAGCATAATTGTGTTGTTTATGAGGGTGTAGATTATTGCATAACCTCCCCATCTCCTTTAATTAATCCCCAGTGCTTTATATCAACACTGAAACTTACATAGAATGGACTCTATAACCTCATAAAGCTAACTCTGCATTGTTACATGGTTCAGCTCTACAAGTGTAATATCTATTGCTGCATTGTTTTCATAGGGTGGATCATACTCCTCACAAAGCTATGATGGTAGCCAAGTAAGTACTAGGTTATTATTTCTTCTCAACGAGGCTTTATTTCACACAGATCCCATAAGCTCTGATCAATATTGTATCTGTATAATGTTGTAATACTCAAATTTTGTTGTTCTTGGCAGGGTGGATCATCATCCTCACAAAATTATGGTGGCAACCAGGTAGGAAGAAATTGATTTTCCTTATGTCAAAAGTTGTTATCGTATCTGATAAGAAATTTTCGCCAGATTTGTTCTGCATTCTTAGGTGGCTGTTCTGTACCATGCTTGATTAAAATGCTGGAATTGCAGTTACTGTCATCTAGAAAGTTGTAACTGTCTAAAATAATCTCCAGCAATTGTTTATTATAGCTTTACAATCCCCAAACGAAATCACAATTTCTTCTGACATTGGTTTTGCATTTGTTATTTTAAAGGGAGGATCAAAAGCTATGGTAGTGGCCAAGTAATGCTTTATTTTACCAATTACAAATTATATCCTACAAGTTTTAGCCTCTTCTTGAAATCAGGTTTTCTGTATCCTAATGTTCTCTGATTTTGATTGGTTGGTTTGTTTTAAAGGGTGGATCGTATTCACAAAACTATGGTGGCGGCCAAGTAAGTAGTGTTTTATTTCACCATTTACATATTATTTCCTATGAGCTTAAGCTTCTTCTCAAAAGCAAGTTTTCTGAATCCTAATATTCTCTGGTGTTGATTGATTGGTTTATTTTAAAGGGTGGGTCTTCCTCACAGAACTGTGGTGGTGGCCAAGTAAATAACACTTGATTTCACCAATTACACGTCACTTCCTACAGGCTTTAGCTTCTGCTCAAAAATGGGTTTTCTGTATCGCAATGTTCTCTGATTTTAGTTGGTTTGTTTGTTTTAAAGGGTGGATCATACTCACAAAACTATGGTAGTGGCAAAGTGAGTGAATGCTTTGTTTTTCTATTTATGTATTGCATCCTACAAGCTTTGGCCTCTGCTCAAACTGAGGTTTCTGTATGTTTGTTTTCTCTGAACTTGGTTGTTGCTTTATTTTAAAGGGTGAATCATACTCACAAAACTATGGTGGTGGCAAAGTAAGTGAACATTTTATTTCTATACTTAAATATCGCATCCTATCAGCTTTAGCCTCTGCTTAAATTTTTTTTTAAATTATTGTAACTTTCTCTGATGTTTGTTGGTTGGTTTATTTTAAAGGGTGGATCATATTCACAAAACTATGGTGGTGGCCAAGTAAGTTATGCTTTATTTCCTTACTTACACATCACATTCTACAAGCTTCAGCCTATGCTCAAAATCATGTTTCCTGTATCCTAATGATCTCTGATGCTGGTTGGTTGTTTCCTTTTTTTTTTCCTGTTGTTTTTATTTTACTGGGTTTTTTTTGCTTTTGTTTTTAAAGGGTGGATCATACTCACAGAACTATGGTGGTGGCCAAGTAAGTAGTGCTTTATTTCACCAATTACACACTACTTCCTACAAGCTTTAGCTTCTGCTTAAAATTGCTTTGTATTTTTCTCTGTAATGTAACTTTCTCTCATGTTTGTTGGTTGGTTTGCTTTAAAGGGTGGATCATCTTCTCAAAACTATGGTGGCAGTCAGGTAAGTTACTTTACTTCCATACTTGTAAATCACATCCTACAAGCTTTAGCTGCTGCTAAAAGTTAGATTTTCTGTATCATTATTTTCTCTGATTTTTATTGGTTAATTTTAAAGGGTGGATCATACTCACAAAACTATGGTGGTGGCCAAGTAAGTATCGCTTTATTTCTCTTTTTATACATCAGTCCTTACAAACTTGAGCTTCTGTCAAAATTGGGTTTTCTGTAACCTAATTTTCTCTGATGTTTTTTGTTTCATATGTTTTAAAGGGTGGATCATCTTCCTCCGACAGCTATTATGATAGTCAGGTAACTACTTCTTTCTTTCTTCTTATGTATTATTTCTTGCAGATTTTTGTAGATCCTACTTTATTGTGTCATCTTCTCTTAGATCTAATAAAGTGTAATAATTTCTATGCTCTTCTTATTTCTTTCTCATTTATCTTCTTCTGAAGAGTGGAATGTTCCCTGTCAGCAACTATTACAACCATGTACTTGACCATTTTTATTATTAGAAACTTTAACTCAGCAAGCAGTTTTTTGTTTTCATGAGCCTCGATTCTGTCTTGCTGAGTGCAAGATCAAATATCTTTTTAACTATCCATTTTACTGAGGAAATAACTGGATATCTGATGTCAATGTAGGATTCGCAGGATTTCTCAGATGATAATCCCAATGCCTGTGATGATGTGAGTATGCTTTCTCTAATATATTTTCCTCACAACTCTATTCATATAGATGAGAAAATACTGCACTATGAGATGCAGTCTTGTGAACAGATTTACTGGAGGGAATATTTAGTCTTCACATGGATAGCTGCTTTAGCAGCTGCATATTTTCTTACTGAAAACCTGTGCTTACTGATGCATTTTGTACTTTTAAATGCATTTACCTTGATGAAATGAATAAAACAATTTCCATTGCTTTGCACAGATGTTTTTTTTTTTCCCAAAATGTAAGGATACACTTTACACTAATTAAACAACTATAAAAATAATTATAAATTCCATAGACAAGTTTTGAATACATATCTTGAAAGACGGAAAAGAGATGAAGAGACAACATGATTTTCACTTTCTATTATTACCAATTTAAGTTTAGTACTAAATTATTTTAAGTCTGTACACAACATTAGAAAGAATTGAATTTCTGTGAGCTTGCTGTATTTAAATAATTGATCTTTCTATTTTCCAGAATGACACTACATATAGCGCTAATAGTCGGGTAAGGGTTTTTCTTCACTTATGGTGTTGTTATTCTTTTGATTGAGGACAGTGTTAGTAACTGATCACTTCTAGTTTGGATCTATGTGTCTCTACTTGTAGTGAACGATTAATTAACTTTATGAAGGGTATTATAAAAACAATCAAGGAGTGAGATTGTTTGATGTTATATTTCTCTGTACTCAATTCCTTCTGTTAGTTCTCAGGGCTGCTGCACAATCTTCTAAAACTGCACAATACTTGTAAGAATGTACACTAGAGTTTTTATTAGGCCCTTCAGGATATAGGCCATTCAGTACTTTGGCTGGATAGTTATTTTGGAATTAACTATCTGTATATGCGAGACATGTCGCTGTCTCAATCTTTTGCCACTAGTTTTAATTTAAACTTGCATATATGATAGTCTTCTGGGATACTCCTTCTGTCTTGACTGTTCCTTCTGTCCTGCAAGCAGGAATAGTGACTTAAGTGGATAGATTGACCAAGCAATTATTTCATGCCTTCCGTTCATAGAAACTCATTTTTTCCTTTTTTAAAACTGCCATCTAAAGAAATCTTCTGTCATCATCTACTTTCCTTCTCTTCAATTGTCAGCCGTATGCTCAACCGCTTCAGTCTTTTCCCTATTTTTCCTTTCTATTACATTAGTAATTTCTGATTTTGTTGCTGTTCAGGCAAATATACTCAAAACTGGAATTGCTCTTTGCTTTCCTGTGAACTTGTTGTATGGAATCTGCTTCTTTAGCAGGGGCAATGAACTAGTTTATCTCCAAAGTCACTTCCAACCCCTACAATTCTGTGATTCGTCAAATATACTGAATTCAGTGGAGGGGGGACATGATGCCACACTAAAAACAGACTTTTCTATCTCACTGTTTATTAGGCGTGCATTATGGTGCAGCTAGGTCTGAATTGAAACTGGTTGCAGAGCAAGAAATACACAGATGAGCTTTGCATTCCTATTTTTACAGTACAATGATTTTGGAAGATAAATGATGTTTTCCTCTCTTGCTCCAAAGCTAATCTACGAATGTTGAAGTTATTTGAAAATAAAACTATCTGATACAAATATTTACCACTGTATCATCTATTGAAAATGAGGCCAACCAAAATGTCGTTTTCAAGGAAGACGTTTTCCTTTCCCTAAATATGTTATTTTTGACATTTTTAGATAGAATCTTACAGAAAGTACTTTGTGGGGATATCTCCATCTATAAAACAGTAAATAGCTTCTGATTTCATTGCAGAGCTCTAGCTGTGTGAAGAGGAAAGTTGTTGTCAGAGTAAGTAACCCTTTTCTTCCACTACTTTGCAGGATTATTATCCAAATTATGCCTAATTTGTCATAATTATCCCTATTTTTTTCCCAAATTGTGTTTGTGTTTGACCTAATTAATGTTCTTGTGTTTAAAGATAAACTAAAATAAAAGAGCTTGTCCATTTGCTCTTTTTGGATGTCTTATTTTAAGGTGTGTGTGTGTACATGCCTATCATACATATAATATGAAAAAAATACCTGGCATGGAAACTTGTTATGAGATACAGGGCAACTCAAATTTCTGTCCTTCAAGAAGCACATACAGAATTCCTCCGACCTATGATTAGTTGAAATTAATGAGTTTTGCAAATAGAGGGCAGTCAAGACATAGCTGAAGATATAATAATGAAGTAAAAACATAGTGCTTGGAAATTTGTTGTGCTTTCTGTTATATGAAGGACATACAGATACAGTATTATATATCTTCCAGTCGTATTGCAGTAGTCTATAAAAATTGAGCAAATTATCTTTTATAATGAGGCATTTCTACTCAATATGTGCATTAATGATCTGGAGTAATTATAAATAATGAGTACAGGAAAAAAAAAGGCTTATGGCTAGGCTCTTAATATCAAATGTCTCTCTTCTTACAGGATACGTCACATGTTTTAAGCAGAAGAGATTATGATGTCCAGGTAACCATACTCATTACTTTTTATGAACTACTGCTGGTGTTACAGCTACTTTAGTGTACATACTAGAAGAAGCATAAAAATTCAGCTTTTCTAACAGATTATTCTGTTTAGAGCTAGGTAGTTCTTTTCCAGTAGAACTGTGTATTTTACTTTATTACCCTCACTGAAAAATGAGTAATTTCTCATTACTTTACAGAATGAATCCTCTACTTCAAACAACAGCCACACTAATTACCAGGTAATAACACAGTGTCCACTGCGTCATCTTATTGCAGGAATCTTCCTCATAAATTATATTTCAATTTCTGAAAATTGATTTCCACTAATTTATCTGTATTTGGCAATTTTTTTCCATACTGTTAGAATTTTACAGAAATGAATAATGATAAAGGGCCCAGAATATAACACCTTCTGTGTTCCTGCACTTAATAAATAATAAATCCTTATGCAAAATAAAAAGTTTCAAAATCTGATTTTTAGAAACAAAAACTAGTGAAGGATAATGGTCAGATATATATTCATGTTCTATCTGGAATTTGGTAACAAGATACATGTTGTGACTTCTGTTGCAAAAGTCTTCATGTTTTGTAGTGCTACCTATCAGTTTCTTGGAGGTCTGTACTCCCACTATGCCCAGCACTAAATAGATACAACATTAGCATAGTCCTTTGTTTCAAAGAGTTTAAGTTGATAATACTAAGATCCATGAGTTCCAATGAGTAGTACTTCTTTTTCATTAGTTTCCCTGGCATCCATTTGGTATGTATTTTACCCAGTCACTAAATAATTTATTTGTGAAATTTAATTGAGAAACATTAATTTAAATGTGAAAATTTACATTTTTATAATGTTCCAAAGTTCTGAATGGATAATTTTGTTTAATGTGGGGAAGTCATACAAAGGTTGTGGCCTTACATATCACTGCAGTATTTTTAAGTCATTGAATTCTTTTCCTAGACATACTTTAGATCTGATGAAATGCTTCTATAAAAATGATTGTTTTCTTCACAGGGTGGATCGTTCATTGCAACTGGTGGTGGATCAAGTGGTCAGGTTAGATATTTCTCTATTGTTATCTGGTGTTGTCCAGATAGCTTCTTGGTAATTTAACTAATTAAACTCAGGAGTCAAAGCTTAAGTGCACTAATTTTGCAATGGAACTTTGGTTATGTTACAGATGAAATTGTAAATTAAATGACACTGTTCAGATTACATTTATTTGAAATGGCTCCATGAAATTGCTTTTTAACACTTCAAATTTCACACATGGCTTATCAGTAAATGAATGTTGGTACTCTTGACTTCCCAGATTGCTCTCTCTTGATGAAGCATCTAAAATTGAGACAGCACTGAGAGATGTCATGTCAGTTTAACTTCTAAAGCTAACATTAAGTATCTAAAACTATGCTGCCCTCTTATTCTTTTCAGTTGTAGGAAAGTCACAGCTACTTTGCAGTCCTCTGATCATTCTTCCTCTAAATATAGTTTGGCATATGAAGTAAGGCATCATTTCAAATTTCCATACATCAGCAACAGTTTCATTGTTTTTATTTATAGGGTGGTTGCATTTGTCCTGATGGAAGCAGTGGTGTTAGACAGGTGATTCTTTTTCCTTAATTTATACTTACATCTACATAATAGAATATTTTAAATTGATCATCTTGTAATTATGGACACAGGTAAAACCAATTATTGATAATTTCCTAAGTATAGATAGAATTATATACAATGAAATGTAACTTTTGTTATAAATGTGGCTTTTACTTTAAGTATGTAATTACCATTTGGCCACTAGCTTTCTTTATCTGTACTTTGTAATACAAATGCTGTCTGTTGACTGCTACATGCAAATTTTACATTACTGTCAAAAAACCATGCCAGTATGTCCCATAGTAACCACAAGAATTAATCGCATTCAGATTAGATTCCTTGTACTTCTCACTTATCTAATAAAATATTGTGGAAAAAATGTCAAAAATTGATAAATATTTTAAATGTTCATCTCTTAAATCAATATTTGAAGCATTTCTTTCTCATAAAGAGAATCACTGCAACTTCACGTTCAGTGGCACTTGTCTCTCAGGCAGTGCCTCTGCGTCAGGAAAAGACTAGGAATTTAACCTAGGAATTAAATGGATATTATGGCTGAACTGGTTTCATAGTGCAGGTGAAGGTTCTTTGTCAGTGAAGTGTACTTTCAGCTCTTGTTCTCCAAATACAAGTGGAGCAGTATAAAACAAGTATTAAAAGGCAAAGAATAGGCACATTTTAATGAATTTTTAAAATGAGATTTGTTAAGGTTTAAATGTAAATACTTTTTTTTTTTTTTTTTTTTTTTTTTTTTTCTCCAAGGGAAATAATGGTTTTTCTTATGTGGACTAGAAAATTTGTCATGCTGCAGTTATCCCACTTCTTCTCCATAGTTTTTCTAAAGACAACAACTCAGTCTACAAATTCTCTGAGGAAGCAGCCCAACCATAATTTTCTTGTCTGTTCAGCACATGAAGCAAATGTATAAATAATAATAGATACAATGTACTGGTAAATAGTGTTTGTCATTTAAGTGGTGAGCTGAAAAATCTGATCAATATTCTGTTTACACTTCGGAAGCTAAATATATTAGCAAATACCAAAGACATGGTCAGGGCCATGATCTGTAACAGTGTAAAGTCTACCAGACATAACATACTGTTCTACAGGTAGAAAGACTTAGATGAAAAGGTATTACTTTTTGCAGGTCATTTAACCTGAAAAGACCCAGGAACAGGTTTCTTCATTACTAATGAAAATTATCAGCCTTCTTTTTTAATAATTGCAGAAATGTTCCTTTGGAGAGAAAATATTTTGGAAGAAGAGAAACCAAGAATTAGACTCATTTACTTGAATGTCTGTTTGCAATAAAAATAACTTGTCTTTTTTTTGTTTTTGTTATTTTCCCTTCAGGGAGCCCCTGGTTCTTCATACAGCACATATTCTGGTAACCAGGTAAACATTCAGATTAAGCATCCGATTCAGAAGCTTCATATCAAACCTTTCCAAAAGCAGTAGCAAATATTAACCAGTACCCATTCTGTCCTCTTCTGCACAGGGGGGATCTTCCTTCTACCATGGAGGATCCTATGGACAGGTAGTTGTTCATCTACCCTTGTTAGGAAAACCCAGATACCCATTATTCTGATTTCTAGTCTACCAGTACCATGGGAGCTGCAGAATATCGTAATCACAGACTGGACAGGCTAAGTTACATCAACCCTAAAGCACCTAGCAGTGTGAAGTTTGACAGAATAATATGCAATACAGAATAGTATGCACAGTTTCTTGCAGAAATCATATTTTATTAGGTTGCGAAAATTGCTGCCAGAAGATTTCTTCTATTTTAATAATATTGATCTTAATTTTCATTTAGATACTAAAGATTAACTCAAAACTAGGAGAAAGGGTATAAAATGAAAATCAGGTGCATTCATCTTACCTGCAAGAAAATAGCTGGTCTGTTGTTTTCCTTTCAGGGAGGCCCAGGTTATTCCCACAGCTCTTATTCTGGAAACCAGGTAAATATTCTGGTTGCTGTACCAGCATGGGAGAAGTCTAAGCATCTTTACTGATCAGACATTTAAAGTATAAAACAATAACTTAATGTTTTGTGTACAGGGAGGGTCTTCCTACTCTCCTGGTGGATCTTACGGACAGGTAAGATTTTTTCCTCTCTTGTAAAGTCAACACAGACTCCAGTATCTTCATTCCTAAGCTCCCCATGTGTAGAGACTGTTAGGAAACACCCTACTTAATTTCTAACAAATTAATCAACCATAATGTAAACTACAACATGAAGTCTGCCAGGGCAAACAAAAACAAAAACAACAACAGAAACAAAACTAAATTGTGTTTAGAAATTCCTAAGAGTTGTCTCATTTTGCTGAGAATATTATTGCTATAAAGTTTCTTGTTCTTTAACAATTTTATCCTAAATTGAAGATCAGGTACATTTATTTGTAGCATCCTATTTGCAAGAAAATAGGTGGTCCATACTTTCTTTTCAGAGATTCCCAAGTTCTTCACACAGTGCATATTCTGGTAACCAGGTAAACATTCAGATTAAGCACCCCATCCGTCTGAGACCTTTCTGGAAGGAGTAGACAAACATAAACTAGTAACGCATTCTGTCCTCTTCTGCACAGGGGGGATCTTCCTTCTACCATGGAGGATTCTATGGACAGGTAGTTGTTCATCTACCCTTGTTAGGAAAACCCAGATACCCATTATTCTGATTTCTAGTCTACCAGTACCATGGGAGCTGCAAAATATTGTATTCACAGACCGGACAATAGTCTTTTAGAGAGGCTAAGTTACATCAACCCTAAAGCACCTAGCAGTGTGAAGTTTGACAGAATAATATGCAATACAGAATAGTATGCACAGTTTCTTGCAGAAATCATATTTTATTAGGTTGCGAAAATTGCTGCCAGAAGATTTCTTCTATTTTAATAATATTGATCTTAATTTTCATTTAGATACTAAAGATTAACTCAAAACTAGGAGAAAGGGTATAAAATGAAAATCAGGTGCATTCATCTTACCTGCAAGAAAATAGCTGGTCTGTTGTTTTCCTTTCAGGGAGGCCCAGGTTATTCCCACAGCTCTTATTCTGGAAACCAGGTAAATATTCTGGTTGCTGTACCAGCATGGGAGAAGTCTAAGCATCTTTACTGATCAGACATTTAAAGTATAAAACAATAACTTAATGTTTTGTGTACAGGGAGGGTCTTCCTACTCTCCTGATGGATCTTACGGACAGGTAAGATTTCTTCCTCTCTTGTAAAGTCATAGAATTGCAGAATTGGAAGGGACTAAAAGAGATCATGGAGTCCTACTGTCCAGTCAGCACAGACTTCCATAAGTCTGAGATTAAAAAGATTGCACTTTCTATTTTCTGTTCAGGGAGGTTCTTCTGTCAGTGATAACGGAAGTGAATCCTATGGTCAGGTAAATCCTCTTTTTTTTTTTTTTTTTTTTAATATATTATATATATATTCTATATTTTGGCTCTCATATTTTAACAAAGATATATTTTTTTTAAGGAGTGAAATTACATGTACTCTATATCCTGGAAGTTTACAGGAGAGTATGCAAAAAGTGAGGTGCTTCCAATGATTGCAGCTTGATCACAACAAAACTAACTTTAACTTTGCATATGACAGAGGATTTGGAACTGGATGACCTTTAATGTTCCTTCCAGCCCAAGCCATTCTGTGAACTTTGAGTTATCAGCCAGATGAAAGTCTCTGCCAAATTGGAAATACAGTTAGTTCTAAGAATTTGCTAAATTAGTATGTTAAAATTAGTTTCTTACAGGGATATATGACTGAGTTGCTCAATATGCATTCTGAGAACTCAGTAAGTATTTGTAGATTTTAAATCTCCCCAGAAAAAGATGCCTGCAGTTGTATGCTTCTACAATGAAATCTCTGTTTGCAATATGAAAATGATTTGTGTTATCTGAGCAGGATGGATCTTCCGCATATGGTGGCATTGGACCTTATGGTCAGGTAAATATAATTTATTTTATGCATCAAAAGCTGAAGGTTGGTTGCTGGTTCTTACGTGTACTGCCTTCTGTATTTCAATTATTTTTAGTGGTGACCGTCTGATACTTTCTGTTTCTCTTTTACTTTGATTTACTTATCTACAACACCTAATATTTTCAATAATGGAGGGAAGGTGGTGCACTATATGCTATATGCACTCTCCTCCTTAATATGCTACTGTCAGTCCTCTTATTAGTACTTTTTTTTTGTCTTAATGTTTTTGCATCAGCTCATTCAAAGGAAAAAGTAATTTGTGAATTTACTTGACACACCTTATTGTGCAGAAGCCCAAGGGGAATGGACATACTGTTTATAAGTCTGTATTTATTGATGTGGACTTTATTATAAAACCATTTCATAGGGACTACTTTTTTTTTTTTTGGTAAGCAATACGTTTTAACCACCCAAAGACATGTAAAATCATTTATTTAAAAATAAGACATAATCTAGGAGTTTTTCTTGAAAAGACTTTTTTATTGCTATTTATATTGTAGATCCTACAAACAAATCGTAGAAAATGAGTTTTTTGAATGTAAAGAATAGTTTATTTCACAAATCAACTTTATCTAAAATGTTTCCTGAAAGAGAACATATTGACAAGAAAGTTTTATTCTGTTCTTGTATGCGTGTGTTATTGTTGTTTCTTAACCTTCTCTGTTTAAGCAGTAGGTAAAGTAGTATATCTTTTAATTTTCTTTTAATGTGTTTCTACTATTTTGCAGGATTCACCTGCCATGGGAGTTAGTGAATCTGATTACAGTGTAAGCAATCCTACTCAAGTAAATTAATCTAAAAATTTACTGCCTTTTGAATTCACTAGGTGCTTATGTGGACCTTTACCTATCTCATAACCTTCAAGAGTTCTTTTACAGCATATTCTAATAATCTGTGTTGATTAGTAAGTTTCTGTAAGAACTTCTTGAAATAATTGTTGTCTCTATAGATTATTTAGAATTCCATTTTCTTTTATGTCTTTTTCTTATTTTAAAGTATGTTAAGGACTTGACACATGAACTTTACAACAGTTCTGATTTGTAACAATCATACATTTTTTTTTATATTGCTTATTAGAAGTAGCATGTGCTAGGGAACCTCTTTTCCTTTATTTCATGTTTTCGGACAAAGTTCCACATTAGTATATGCTCACAATATACAAAACAACCAAAAACAATGGATTATAATAAGACCTCATTTCTTTATTACTCTGTATTGAATATCTAACTGAGAAAAAATAAATGCCACTCCCAGAATTGAACAGACAGTGAAAGAATGCTGCTTATCCTACAGCCTCCAAATTTAACTGTCCCAACAAGTCACACAAACAAAGCAGTAGTTTTCATCACCTTCTACGTAAACAAAACTGAAGTATTTGCATGAAAAATCTGGATTCTAATATTTTACAGGATTCCACCTCGCCATCTTACAACCGTCAGAGTGAACGGGTAAGCACTTCTTCATGTTACCGTATTCTCTGCCCCAATGCTTTTAAGGACTGGCAAGTACTGGCTACTTGAATGCAGCTTGTGTGGAAGCTGATATAGCAGTCTTCAGACAAAGTCCTCAAGCTAAGGCACAGAGGGAATGAGGCTAGGGCTGAAGTGGCTAAGGACTATGAAAAATCCCAGCCAATGGCTGAGGTGTACTCTTCAATCTCAGACTCACCACTACAAACACCATGCCACAATTTACTTGTTCAGGTTCCTGTGCATTTTTGCTCATGGTCTTGCTGCAAAAGGCTTCCATACTATAGCATGTCCAGTATTTATTCTATGCAAAACCCTGTGCTTTCTCGTGCTTCATGCTGTTTTATGAGGACTTCCATTTTCCTCCCATTTTTACCTGGCACTCATTTTATTAATTCATATGAGAATTTAGTGACTGGGAAATGATTTTGATGGATGTACAAGAAATTGTCATTATGCCAAAAATATCTTGTCACCAAAAGACCATTTAACAACAGGGACAAAGAGACATGTGCTGTTCTATGCAGAAAGAAATTTTTCTTTTTCTTGAGCAGTCCATGAGAGAAAATTAAGGAATGTGGAGACATAAGAAAGAACATTCAGCTTCCATCATGATCTTTCCATAATAGAAAAGAAAGGAAGTCTTGGTTTTTTTTCATGTACTTTCAATACATTTTTCCAGGATTTTTATTCCCCTGGAGGCAGCCAGTCAGGTGGACATGTAAGCATCTATTTTATTCATTATTTGCAGTTCCCTCCCCAAGTGGCAGTTCTATTAAAAGTGATCCTGACAAGTAAATTATGCCTATTTGTCTACTTCTAGAATTTCTCATGACATCTGTAATCATATCTTGTGAAAGAAATGATAAATTTTATGAAAAACTATTTTATAAAAATGTGTATACAAGTATTCAGCAACACAGTCTTGTTTTCTAGAAGCCATTATAAACAGAAATAAATAGAGTCTATTTTTGCAGGGATTATCTTCTCAAGGTGGTGGCTATTCTGGTGGACAGGTAAATACTAACATTCTGTATTTTTCACTTGAAGTATCTGTTGCACACACACATAGAAAGATTATTCTGCATTACAGAAAATTTTTTTATGAGGAATATTTTTTTGTGTGTGTGTTTAAATACTTCTTCCTTGTATAGCTTTATATATAAATCCAAGTGTAAGCAGTGTGTTCAAAATGCTAACATGGAATGAATGGCATTCTAATGTTAAGAAACAAATGAAAGTAATAAATATTATTTATAATGTGCATCTTTAACATAGAAAGTAAATATTCTTATTTTTTTCAGGGCTCGTTCTCATCAGGAACCAACCAGTATGGTGGGCAGGTGGGAAATTTATTTTTTTTTAATCTCCCCCAGTACATGTTTCAAGAAAATATTGTAGAATTGATAATGCCCAATTTTTTGTACTTTTTTTTTTTTTTTTTCTGTAGACAAGAGTAGATTCATAATCTTATAGATTATTTCAAACACAGTTTGTAGAGTAAAAGATAATATATTTCGGTCAAACAGACAAGTCAAACTTAAAGATGATCGTATAAATAAAAATATAACCATTTTACAGGGTTCACCTTCAAGAGGCAGCCAATCTGGTGGACAGGTATGCTTTATGTTCTCAACACCATTCAGCCCTGCTAGTATTACAGGCACTCTCACTTTAGCTTCTGTAGCTTTGCTTCACAAGAAGTGCTTTTCCTCACCGCTGTCCTTCTTGCCCACAGCCTAAGTAGCATGCTGTTCTCCTCTGACGTGTCACTCAGAGATCCCAGAGGCTCAGAGTAGCCATCTGTCTGAATATCAGTTGTCTTTATCTTCATACCCTCTTCATCCATGTTGCATTTGAGACACCGAATGGCAAACCTCAGCCATGTCTTATTTTTATCAGATTAGAAAGCGTCTTGCAGGCCTCCACTGAAAGTAATCCTTAGTGTTTTCCATAACATCTGTAGCATGTATGAGTTCTGCATGTATTCCAGCTACTTTAGCTTCTTTTAGGGGAGGGTAATAACCAACAATTTTTCTGTAGCACTCAAACTTTTTCATTTCCCTTTTGATGAGTTCAGTTCATAAGGTAATGATTGTTGATAACAAATTTAAAGATAAAATTAGAAAGTTTTACCCCATCAGAGCAGTAAGTGCAGGAAAAGTTGCAGACAATGAAAAGAATAAAAATAGATTATGTTCTAGAAAGCACTTGAGCAGATATGAATGTAACTTTATTGTTTGCATAACTGGATTTGCAGAAATAACTTGAATTATAACCAGAGTCCATTTTGGTACTGTTCTTGAGAACTTAAAATATTTTCTGCATTCTTTACAGGGTGGATGTGATTGCTCTGGTGTAAGTTCTGTAAGTGTTATTTGTTTATTGTATGTTTTTTTATTTTTTTTTATTGTTATGTTTTTATACGTACATGTATGTGTAAGAGAATGTTTATATGATTTGGAAAATTATCTGTAGGCCTATTTATTTCTAAGTTATTTAATTATCTATTTGAATGTACTGTTCAAATTTATATTCATTATTCCTTTGGTAACAGTATGCATCACTGACATGATAGAGTCTGTTTCTTATGCTGAGATTTCACATGTCTACAGCTGACAGCATGATGTATTCTGTGAAAAATGGCTGTCTATTGCTATGAAAGTATTTATAGAAATGTATATATACTTCTCCAAAATAAATAAAGGTAGTTTATATACCTTTATTTATTTTGTTTATATTTATATAGTATAAATAAATAAATAAATAAAGGTAGTAATGATTTTCCTCTAGAGTATTTGAAATCTGTTAAATACAGTAATATATGGTTTTCAAAGCAAGTAGTATGTGGTCAATCATCCTGCTGTATATAAAGGACATTTGCACAGTTTGGGTAGAATTCTTGTTTTCTAGGTAATCAGTCATGGGTAGATACGAAGCAATTCTTTGTGATTTACAGTCTTACAGGCCGCAGAAAGACTATTGGCCATCTTGGCAAATTACTGAAAGTGGAATTTAAGTGTAACTCAAGTTCAGATTGTCGTGTTCTTTCTTTAAAGGAACACAGAAGAGACATTCTAAGGTTTTGTTTCATTTTTTGTTTGATCAAAGACAGGGGCTAACTTTTTCTGTTGTTGCTTTTGTTGTTTTATTTTTCTCCTCCCCTACAGAGCGGATCATCTTCCTCACTCAGAAGTAATTCCTCTTCTAATGTAAGCAGTATTCATCAGCCTTTTAAGGGTACCCTGCGTTTGTTTTGTCAGTATAATAGTAGAGAGATTAAAAAGAGTTAGCATTGAATAGTCATACACTTCTAAAAAATAACCCACTTTAGTTACTATAAAAAAATATACACAGGACATTTTTGCATCTCAGCTTGTTTTTCAATCTGAAATAGTATTCATTCAAGCAGAAGTCTTTGAATGAAAAACGTTTGGCAGAAACACAGGTACATGTCAATATAATTATGTATTTAGGGAATCAGTATTACTGCCTTCTTCGAAATCATGTCAAATCATGTCTTATGGACACAGATTTTTGTTTGTATTCCTTTTTCGTCACTCAGTGCAAGAAAAAGATTAGCATTTCATAAGTCAGCAATTTCTTGATGTTAACCTCCTCGTACAAATGAGAACTCTTTTACAGGAGAGACCTGTTTAAGAATCTTCAGAATCTGTTCTGTTCCTCATGCTTTAGAAAGTCACACCAGTACATTACTGGCTCCATATGCATGGCACTTAAAGGAGAAAAAGCACTTGGATCTTTCTGTACCTAGCACTGAAATCTGTGTCATTATTTTCAGACTGCTAGTTGATATAAAGCCAGATTAGACTCAGCTACATGAGTGTACCATACAGAATTAATACTGTGTGATAAATAAAACTAGCCTTATGCTTTCTTGCAAGAAGGAAGAATGTGTATATGTCTACAGTCAGAAAGTAATTCTTACCCTTCATATTATTGATGGTAAGATGTGTTTTCTATGGAACTACCTGTTGGGTCTGAGGCATTTTTATACTGACTTGGCCATCTTCAGGTGTCAGTCCTGAATCAGGGATTGTGTATAAGGAACGAGGGAACATAGTGGCTACATATCAACAAGTACTGCAGATTTATGGAAACGGGTCTACAGAGTGGAATAGCGATTGCTCAGAAACTGATGTTCACATGTCTCAGGAAGTTAGATCTGATCCAATGAACCCAAATGTCAGTTTACTTTTGGAAGGCAACCCTAGAGAATGTGCTGAAATTTAGTGTTATCTGAACAGCATCCAATTTATTGCCTCTGAGTACTCTTCCTGATGCAATCAAAATTGTAGGAACTAGAAAATATCAGGAATATTGTGTCAGAGTTGCACTCCTGATCCAGACTACAATGTATAGATGTTCCCAGTACCTCAGCAGGGAAAAGTGGCTTATGTGTACTTAAAATAGAGCTTAGATCTCCCCGGAATGTATGTTGCAGTCTATCTCAGAATGTTGTCTCTTAGTATCTTCTTTACAGTGCAGTTGGAAAGCCATTTTTGCAGACTAAGGATTCCTTATTAAGTATACATTATTGATAAGTGCTTAGCATGATGTACTAGCCACAAAACTGTCTCATTCCTTAGTGAGCTTAATAGATCTTGTGGAAAAGCAGCAGTACTCAAAATACAACTCTGCAAGAATGGATATTAAAAGATTTTTGCGAGTATGTTGTTTTAGCATGTTCACTAATTTTAAACTGAAAGGCAAAAGCTACCTATCTTCCAGTCAGATTCTTTGAAGGAAAATAACTGATTTTTTTCAAAGGGACTGTGGAGGCAGCCATTCTGGTGGATAGGGGCACATAAAATTCTAGATGTATTAGAAAGATGTATGTACTACTGTCCTTCAAGAAGCCTTCCTTCAAAAAACTTCTGTTATGGAAAAATAACTGATTTATTTTTCTCAGGACACATCTTATTCTGGAGGAAGCCGTTACAGTAGCTATGTAAGTAATCGTTTTGAAAGAAGAGCCAGCTTGCCAGTTTGAAGAAGCTTTGGTTTTGATGTGGGAACTTTGTTTGAAGAACAAAAACTCAGTTAATGAAATTTGTCATTGAGTTTGATATGTCAAATAGTTGCCTTTAATTTTGTGGAACTTGCCTACTGTAGCTAATACAAAAAAAAAAAAAAAACAGATGTGGTAAATAATGAATGGAAATACAGCATTTTAGATCTCAAGTCAACTTTCTTTCATTAAGAAAAACAAAAGATAAATCCATTCTTCCCTCTTCAAGGAGATTTCTTGCTGTCTGACGTGTCAATAAAATTACTTGATTTGATTTTCAGAGATCCCTTAATTAGCCAACCCTTTCTTGCTAACTTTGGCCTTGACATCCAGGTTTCCAAATAAATAAATGCCACTCTCCCAGAAGTGAGCAAAGATGGACCTTGAAGGAATGCTGCTTTATCCTACAGCCTCCAAATTTAACTGTCCCAACAAGTCACACAAAGCAGTAGTTTTCATTGCTTTCTGCTTAGACAAAATTGAAATATTTACCATGAAATATCTGGATTCTAATATTTTACAGGATTCCACCTCGCCATCTTACAACCGTCAGAATGAACGGGTAAGCACTTCTTCATGTTACTGTGTTCTCTGCCCCAATGCTTTTAAGGACTGACAAATACTGGCCACTTCAATTACAGCTTGTGTGGAAGCTGATATGGCAGCTTTCAATGTAGGGTAGAAAGTCCTCAAGCTAAGGCACAGAGGGAATGAGACTATGGCTGAAGTGTTTGAGTACCGTGAAGAATCCTAACTGATGGCTAAAGTGTACTACTTGAATCTCTGACTCAAAATTACAAGCACAGTGACATGGAAGAGGTGAGGATAATACTGACAATGATAATTAGCAGTGACATATGGTGATTTACCAGAAATAAAGAATTTGATTCGTGGAAAAAAAAAAAAGCCTGAAAAACAGAAAACAACCCATGTCAAGGCAAAAAAAGCTTTGTTTGTGGAGCCATGCTTTTTGGCTTGGTGGTAAAGAAACTTGATTTAGGCTGAATAATATTTTGTTTTACTCTACACTATCTGCAGGTAGAATTTCATTTGGATATGTGATTTTTCTCCAGTCGATTATCTTTCATCAGGTTAGCACTTGCCTCAGAGGTATGTAGGGGCATGTGCTAGATTATGCGCAAATAATTTTTTGTTGTTTCTCTTTGAGAGAAATGGGGAATCTGGAGCAGCAGAGTAGAAAATAACTTTCATCATGATATTTACAAAGACATTGAAGTCTCCTTATTGTAGCTGGGTAGCAATAGATCAAGTGCTGTCAGGATTACAATGACATCATATTGTATAGTTATCAAGGAAAACAGAAGCTCTTAAAATACAAGAGTAACAAACAGTATGAGTTGGCAATTCAATGTTTCCTGAAGTGATAGCATGAGCCTTGAAATCTAGTAATTAAAGTATGCTGAAAGTCTTGCTAGTTGTCTTTACTCTTATCTTGCTATCTTGCTCCTGTTGAGAATCATGTTTTAATTTAAGAAATCCTACAGCAGATAACTCATGTCTTTGGCATTTTTTTACAGGAGTCATATTCTTCTGGAGCTAGTCAATATGGTGGACAAGTAAGCTCTTACTTTCAATATTTCTGTATGATATGTATTTTACCAATATTTTACTCTAATGGAGTAAAACATTATCAAGATAAATATCTCAGTTTAGTGTTGGGAAGGCCTTATAGTGATGTATTCTCTGTAGTGTACTAAAAGAAGACAAAATGCGAAGTTTATTCTGTGAAGATTACAAAAAAAACCCACAATGAAATAATAAAATACTGATATTTTTGCTTCTGATATCCATCAATCATCTATGCCATGTGAAACAGAAAAAAAAGATTTTTAATATTTTTCCAGGGATCACCATCTTATGGAAGCAGCCATTATGGTGGACAAGTAAGCATTAATAGTCCCCTTAAATATTTTTTACCTATGCATAACTTCAGTGCATTGATTGTCTACCCACCTGTCTACCTTAACCTAATGTAAGTTAGTCTTAAGTAAACCATTATTTTAGCATTGTGGTTGCTACCATGATTAAACAAAATAAGCTTAGATTAAGATATTTAAGATTAAGAAGGAATAGAGAGTAAATCATGTGGTTGACTCAGTTGGCTCCTGACACTTGCAGAACTAGGTCACAAAATTGTGTGTGAATACAGTTCCTTGGGGTAATGTGTCACATCTCTCTGGAATAAGTTAGTACTTCATAAGGCTGATGAAAAATGTTTAAAGCCTCACGATATGGATAAAAAGAAGTTTCAGTTTCTTTTTTGTTGATGTTCAGGGTTCACCTTACTCAGGAGGCAGCCAGTATGGAGGACAGGTGAGAAAAAATACAAAAACTGTGACGAGCCAGTAATTCCATTGTGTCACCTTAAATACACTTTTAGCCTTGTTCTACCTTCTGATTTACTCTCCTCATTCTAGAACCTACTTGTCTTCTGCTACTGTCGTGGTTCCTTAGGTCTCTAATAGTAAGGAGCGGCTCAAAGTGGGTTATATTTCTCCTCTACCTCAACCAATGAAATACCTCACTTCTCTCAGAGCTGAGAGAGAGCTGGCATCAGAGGAGTGATGTGCTTCAGGAAGGGAACAGAGGGGCAGGCTAAGTGTTGTTAAGGGAAGGTGGTCTATGCTCTTACAGGGTGAAAGAGGATTGAGAGGGATCCTAGTGTTGTCTTGTGGTGTAGCCTTTCTTATACAGCAAAATCCTCATCAAACTGGCACTTGGCTTCTGCAAATATTTCTTGTCAGATTTATTGGAAAGGGAATTAGAAGATAAAAAATTTTCAGCCAAGTAATTTCCCTCAAAATGCAGCTATGTATAGAATAATAACAGCTCATGGTCACCTGTGCTATCAGTGTTATAGAAGATTCATACATTACAGACAGACCCTAATTCACATAGGACCCAAAAAATAATATGATGATTGCTTTTCTATAATTTTTCATTGTACAACAGAGAAAGAAAGTAGCCTTTCTTTCAAAAATTCTCAAAGAGCCCTTTTGATAGAAATAATTGGTTTCTTTGTGTCAGGGTCCATATTCCTCAGGTGGCAGCCAGTATGGAGGACAGGTGAGAACTGTTTTTCCTACATGTGGATTGTTGTTCAGTTGTTCATCTTTCTCTCTTCTTTTCTGTGGAAAAACAAGGTCCTTCGTAAAGGCTTGGCTTAAAGCAAGGCACTGTTCATGCAGAACGCGTGAATGTGACACCTTCTGTGACAGCCCATGCGGGAAAATGAAACACACAAATCTGCCCTGAGCAGTGAGTCACTTGCATATGGGCCATGCACAGTTGCCTGAAGCTGCTTTAATTTACACTTTCTTGTCCTGATTTAAACTGCGTAGCAATTTTAAACAATAAGTCAATATTTTAAAATAGCTGTAAAGAAAGAATTCTTATTCCAGTGGTGTTCAAATCCATGGAGAACAAATAAAATTGCATTTTTCAATAACAGGCAATACATTTAAGAACATGCAATAAATACAAATGCTTTCCTGTTTCTTTATGGTATGGCTCCAACAGGAACTGTCTATTGCAGTGTAGCAGACAAGTTGAACATACCTTCATAGTATTTGCAATTTGGTAAGCAGTTCAATAAGAAAACTGACTGTTCTGTACTTTTTTTTGAGTGGGGAATTAAAACAACATTTTGAGACAAAGTAGCTTTAAGCCAAATTAAGTAAAGACTGTGAAGAATAGATCTGTGTGAAATGTCATGATATGAGAGAATGCTTTAGGGGTCTGCTTTGCTGTAGTAGAAATGCTTCCTTAAGCTGATTTGTTCAAATGATAATTTTTTATTATAATTTTTAAACAGAAGTGATTTAAAAGATGAAGGACCAGTTACGATAAGTGAGAATGTTATTCAGTAACACAGAAATAATTTGTTTCTTTTTTTTTTTTAAATTCCAGGGCTCACCTTCAAGAGGCAGCCAATCTGGTGGACAGGTATGCTTTATGTTCTCAACACCATTCAGCCCTGCTAGTATTACAGGCACTCTCACTTTAGCTTCTGTAGCTTTGCTTCACAAGAAGTGCTTTTCCTCACCGCTGTCCTTCTTGCCCACAGCCTAAGTAGCATGCTGTTCTCCTCTGACGTGTCACTCAGAGATCCCAGAGGCTCAGAGTCTGAATGTCTGAATGTCAGTTGTCTTTACCTTCATACCCTCTTCATCCATGTTGCATTTGAGACACCGAATGGCAAACCTCAGCCATGTCTTATTTTTATCAGATTAGAAAGCGTCTTGCAGGCCTCCACTGAAAGTAATCCTTAGTGTTTTCCATAACATCTGTAGCATGTATGAGTTCTGCATGTATTCCAGCTACTTCAGCTTCTTTTAGGGGAGGGAAACAACCAATTATTTTTCTGTAGCGCTGCTCAGAATTTTTTTACTCACAATTTTGGTGTGATTTTTATTATAAACTTAAACAACAACTTGGAGTAAATTAAAACAAACAAACAAAAAACCATCAATCAGCAAGCGCACAGTTTGCCTGAAGGGACAACAGACAGAAAAAGAGGCTAATTTTCAGGGGGTGTAGTGTGAGTCTGTTTTAAGTTAATTTTCTTGCAATAGCAAAATAAATGTTTGACTTAATTCAGAATCTTCTTACGTTCATATAATTTCTAGAAAATAAGTTTGTTTGTTTTGTGTGTAATACAGGGTGGATGTCATTGTCCTGGTGGGAGCCCGGTAAGTATTCTTTGTCTTTCTATAACTTTCTGAGTAATGTGTAACTAGGAAGTTCCCAAGGAACTACCTTTCTTCAATTAACTTTTTCCAGGAATTTATGCAAGTGCAACCTGTTTAAAAAATTAGAGTTATTGTCATGTTTCTGTTCACTTAGTACTTGGAAGTTGGACTAGATGGCTTTCAGAGATCCCTTCCAACTCAAAGGATGCTATGATTCTATATTTGCCATACTTCTGTAAATATTAAAAAATAAAACAACACACCTGCTTTGTTGAAATTTAAGCTGACCATGATTCAGTTATCTTTTGTCAAAATTTATTCCCTTTCTCACATTATGAAATCAAACAAGAACATGCCATGATTATACCGAGTATTAGAATTGTTGAAAACAGTGCATAAACTGTCAGCTTATTTCTTTTTGCAAGCAATATGAAAGAATAAGGACTAGCTGAAATGAAATCCTTTACTTGTTTGATCAGCAAAGTAGAAAAGTATGCTAGTAAGCAGTGCAAATAACTTCCTCGGTATGCTAGGTCAAGATGTTCTCCTATGGTTTTACTCTACCTGAAACTGAATTTTTAATGAAGTAACTATTGCTGTTTTTCATGAAATAAAGGGCTCTTTTGGAGGAAGCAACTACCATGGTGGACAGGTAAGTAAGCATTTTTGTTTGTTTGTTTCACACTGGTACAGATTAGATAAGTAAGTGTGGGTCAGTTTTGCAACGTTTGCCCAGAAGCAATTGAATACTGAGCTTAGTCACAGAAATAGGAACAGTGCTTTCCATAAAGTGTATCTGGCTTTTTATTAAATCAGTCCCTTTACATTTCTGTTATATTTTTTTATAAATATCTGTTGACTTGATTGAAAACAAAATTTTAGTAGTAGGCAAAACTGTAGTTTTAGAAGCCTGCTTACTTTGAAAAAGTAATTGAAATAATATTTCACAGGGTTCATCTCTTTGCATAAACCATTAATATGGTGTGTTGATTAAAGAGCTATTTGCCCCTCCGTTAATGACTATGTAATGTTCTTCTGGTTAATTGGTGCTGTAAATGTTTGTTAGATTAGGTTTAACTTTTTGGTGCCAGGTAGTATTAAAAAGAAAAGAAAAAAAAAAAGCCTAACAAAAGGTGTGAGTTTCACATTTCTTTTACAGGGTTCTTCTTATTCTGGAAGCAGTCAGTATGGAGGACAGGCAAGCAACTCCTCTTTCAAAATGTTCTTCCTACCTGTTACTTATTAAATGAAAAATATTATGCTGTGCATTTAACTGCCAGAAAGTTTTTCAGTCAGTCATTTTATGCTCACTAGGTGTCTGAAAGCAGGGACTGTTAGTAACAAACATGAAATAGTGCTGATAAGCTTTAATGAAAAGTAACTCTATAGATTGCAATTTCAGTTGTTTAATTCTGGAGTGCTACTTTAAGTGATAATTTAAATATCCATTTTCATGTTTCATTTTCACATGGCTATAGCACCAAATTCAAAAGCTATTTTCTGTGTTATTTTTCAATTGTATTAATTGGTAGTAATTTTTGCATTTGTTTAGATTTAATACACAGAAATATGATGCAAAACAGACCAATATATGTTGCTTTAAAAATAGAAATTTGTGTGTGTTCCCCATAATAATAATACTTTGCTCATCTTCAGCTGCAATTCAAATCTCTTACTGTAAGCATCTCCTTATATATCTTTTGTGGCTTAGTAGTTTGTCACAGAATGAGAAGTTTTACTGCCCCAAATAGGCATCCATTATATTTGTTAGCTACCTAATAAGAAATTGGAATATATTTTCCATTGATGCTACTGTGATTCCAAAGTTTCATCCAATGATACTAAAAAATAGTCCAATTTCATTTTTCTTCTTCATTGCTTATTTGAAATAATTAGGAAAAAAATCCACACAAAGATCTCTGAGTGCACACCTCACCCAGGAGAGATTCACAGATAAAATAGAATTTCTCTTCCCTTGCGAAGAACCATGCAGAAGGATGCTTTATGTCCAGATATTTCTCAAAGACTAGTCTTAGCAGATCTTTGTGATTGCCAAATGTACTACTTTCAGCTGTTCAGCAATATAGAAGAATTATGTCAGAAGTGATTCATTGCATCTTCTTAGATTAATACACTTTCCACATTCCTGCTGTTATCCCAGTCACAAGGTCTTTCTGTGATGTTTCATTCTATGCAGCAGAAAAGAGTAACCATTGTTATTCTGCAAATACTTAAGTTTCCTCTGGTTTTGTGGTTTTTTTTTCTTCTCTTCTTAATAGGGATCTTCTTACTCAGGAAGCAGCCAGTATGGTGGGCAGGTAAGTGAATTCTCTTCCCATCACTCCTAATGCTTTTTGTTTACCGTCTGAGTCAGTTATTTGATGCTGAAATCTGTATTCGTTTTCCTGAGCCTTTGAGGTAAATGGATATAAAAAATTTGATTAAAGTAGTTTAAGCAAGTTGAATAAAGTAATTGGTTAGAATCAATTGATTGCTCCTCTGTGTAAAGCATTTCTTTCAAGCAGTGTTTCAAAACACTGCTTTCTTGATTCAGAATTATATATTGCAGTTGTTTTGATGTGTAGTGGAGAGCTGTTGCTTTAAGTATCCCAATTACATTTTGTTCAAACAGCAGTCAAATTAGTTTGTGCTAAGTATGGCACACGTCTGAATGGCCTGAAGATGGTGATTAAATGTTTTGGATTCTAATAAAAGGTGTTTTATTTTTTTCTTACAGGGCTCATCATATTCTGGAGGCCGACAACATGGTAAACCAGTAAGTAAAAACTTGTCAAGTTTGCCTTATATTTTTCTCATAAGAAAAGTATTTAGTCATCATTTTACTCTGTAAGTGGACTTCTTCTGTCATTCTCTAAATTTCTTTTTTAGTAATTACAGAATGAGATCTTTAGTTTTAATAAGACACTTCTTCAGAACAGTTATTTCTGTTTAAATTCAGCAATCTTTGAATTCATTCAGTAAACTTTGTGTTCACTTCTTCAATTATTTCATATGCATTTGTCTTTGTAAGTATTCCTGCCTTTCTTGGAGAAAAGTATTTTCTTTTTGAAGGTCATAATAGTTGCTACTTTATTACATGTATATTCATATTTTCATTTTAAGCTTTTCAACCACTTAATTTAGATCTTGTCGTTGTGTAGTGGGAGATGCAAAGAGTTAGCTTTTCTTATAGAAAGTAAGATACATCCACCTGTTGGTTAACAAGGGGACACAACAGCTCCATTTTATTCCACCTGAATCACAAAGGGGAGACATTTTGTGTACCATATGAGATGGCATTTCTTACAAGTCAGTGGTTGTGAGATTTTTTGTTGGCAGTTTTATTCAAATAAGCAGAACTGCTTCACCAGAAAACTTGTTAAGACCCTTGCAGAATATCTAGCTTTTCAGTATTCACTTTTTTTTTCCAGTTAGATTCCTTCTTGAAGCTTTCTTTAAGCAGAAGAGTCTAGGCGGACTGCCAGTGTTCTGGGATATTTGTAAACTTTGAGCACTACTATCTTGCTTCTGTAAAGAGAGAAAAAAAAAATGTTTTCTCTTCTAAAACTGCCTTTCAAGGGTCTGCATGAGAACTGGAGCACAATGCTAATGTTAAATGCCTGAGAAAACCAGATAATAAATTAAAATTGGAAAATATTGTTTAATCTTGAACCTTAGGATGAAGATGTTTTCATTCTTCCCTCTAGCAAAGATATCTCTGTACTTGTTTGAATAAATTTGATTGGATAATTTTATTACAAATGATATATTTCAATATTAGGGTAACTATTTCAGTTTCAAATTGTGTAGTTCAGCCAGAATTATGCATTGCTTTGCAAATCATCTGAAACTGCTAATAGAATTAAAAAAAGGGTAGCTGTACTGATATGATACCATTCACTTAAAAAAAGCTGCAAGGAAAAATGTAAAATGAAAATCAGTTTCAAAACTAGGGCATTTTCAAGGCTAATGTGTGTTCTTCAAACACAGCTCATGAGGAGTCTATTACAATAGAACTAAATGGCTTATTATTATTACTTTACAGGGATTCTCAGGAAGCACTTATTCTGGAAAGCAGGTAAGAAAGCTTTCATCACAGCGTTTTGTTATTTTCTTGGTAAACAAAGAACCTAATAGATAGATGGTTCATAGAGCAATTTATGAGTGCTTTGGTATGCAGATAACATTGTATATTAGCTCCTTCTGTATTAAACAATATTTAAACAAGCTGCTGTGAAAAATATGGCCTTAACTTGGGAAAACTATTTGAGTATCTGTTATATTCTCAGTCTGAATCTGTCTTGCTTTACGTTGTGATTTGTGGCCCCATTACATTTTGCTGGCCTCCAATTTTAAATTCCTGTTCTCTAAGTAGATTTTGTAGGCCCTGCTCTGTTAATCCTTCACTGTTGTTTTTATTTTATTTTTTTAATAAACCAGATTCTTGAGTCTTGCAATGACATTCCACTTATTCCTCCCCCGCACTTTTTAATTTCAAGTATAAGACAGGATGAAGAGAATGTGTAACTACAGTGTGTACTTTACCTGTCTAAACCTACTGCCTTCTTAAACAGCTTAAACTATGCTCTGGGTTAAGTTGTTCGAATTTTATTGATTATGGACAAAACTATGTCTTCAGAAACACAGAGTGGTAATGCTTCTAGATTTCCTTACTTGTTATTTGTTTGTTTGCAGCAACCACCTTCCTCAGGGGGTAGTCAAGTGGTAAGCTTTTTCTGCTGGTGTCTTCATACTTGTATTGTAGAAAAATTAAAGTATTGTTTATATTTGTGAAGTATCTGTCAAATTTCCTGTATGTGAATAAGTATTTTAGAATATGTGAGCATGTGGGAGGGCTGCTCCAAAAGTAGTGCCTCCTATTTAATTATGTTGGCCCTTGATGTTGGAGGCAGTGTTGCTGGTATGGCAGTAGAGGGTTGAACCTTCCCAAAAATATTCTGTCACATTTTATTGCCATGTTACAGATGGCAGCAGAGGGACAGCCTGACAGAATGGTGTCTGCCATGGAAGTACATAGGAAACAAAAGTGAATGTCTCCATGAGGAAAAAATGGCACACACAAACAATTGTTGACACTTGCTGAACATTCATGGAGACTTTTATTGTTGACTTTTATTGTCAGAAGTATCTACATAATAGAAGGGTGTAACAAGTAAAAGATTTTTTTTAAAACCAACTTGTTTTTAGTAATAGTAATGAGTAGATTTGTTTTGAATTTGGCTTATCATGCTTGTTCTCTGCTTTTATAGAGCTCTGCTGGGAAACACTCCAGTCCCCAACTCCTGCTGTTGTTTAGCATTTTGAGTGCCTTCGCACTCTCTGCTGTAACATCAAAGTGGTCTATGTGAACATCAGAAGATGTGCTCGACATCCTGGACGTGGATTATATGCAGTAATATTAGATTAATTACTTAATGTCAGGGAAAAAAAAAACACAAAAACACCATGCAGTCAAACTGTCAGATGTTACTTGGGCTATCATGTTCCATGTCTGGTTACTATGTCATATCTTTCATTAGTTTCTTTGGGTTTAGTCATTAGTAGATATCATTACTTTTGTCAGTGTTCTAAGCACCATTTTAAGAGAGCGTATTGTACCCTAGCTATATGATTTCATTAAATTATTTTTATGTCCAGTGGAAAATGTGATGAACACCTACCTGAAAACTAATTGGTGTGAGAAACAGTTGTTTAGAAAATACTTGGTTAGTAACCAACACAGAATGTCAGACAAATGGTTTTATTTGCAAAACTTAATTTGAGCACTGTCACTGCCCCTTGCTGCATACAATAAAGATGACCTCTAACTTCTCGTGAGCAATCCTACGTGGGATGGCAAAAAGGATGCTAAAATAATATCATACTATCGGCTTTAGTGGAACGTAAACAAATGCATACCCACCATGGAGGTTGCACAGCAAAAAAAAAAAAGCCTCAATACGATCTTCACCATTTGGTTGACAGTTGTTTCTTTGGTCTACGCACTAACTTTCTTTTAATTTAAGCGTCCGCTCTGAACCGGCATTGCACTTCTTTAATAAACCGATGCTGGCTTTCACACGAACCCCCCGCGTCCCTCGCAGCTGCAGCGGCGCCCACGCAAAAGACCCTCGGCGGAAGCGCTCCCGTGCGTTTCGATCCGCGTTGCTAGGTGGCCACTGCGCTGGCGGCGGGCCACGAAGGGCGGCTGCGGCGCTGCTCCCGCCCTGCGCGCGGGCTTTGCCCTCCCGCGCTCCGCTGGAGCGGCTCGGGGCCGGGTGGGAGGCACGCCGCGGCCCTGGGAACGGAGCGGGCGGGGCCACGGCTGCAGCCGGAGCCTTTGCGGGACGGCACCCGGAAACGCCCGGTGGCTGCGGCGAGCCGGGCCGGCGGTGAGGGGCGAGCTGGGAGCCGGCTGGGCCGCGGGTGGGAGGTTCGGTCAGGGAACGGCGGCGGAAGCCCGGCCGGGCCGACTTGCGCGGGTCTGGGGGCAGAGGCCTGAGGGAGGCCTGGGGTGTGTGGAAGCGGGAGGCGTCTGGGCCGGGGGGTGAATGGAAAGCGGGCTATTGGGAGGGCTGGGGCCGGACGGGGCGAGAGAGGGGAACAGCGGGACTGGAGGGGGAGACCGAGAGGTGTCAGTGAGCGGCATGGCCTGGGCGGGAGGGCGGGAGCAGGAAGGTGGGGCTGTGTGGAGGCAGCTGGCCGCGGGGCGGGGCGGCTCACCTGCCCGGCTCCTTGCGGTGCGGCGGGGCAGGAGAGCTGCGCACTCAGGTGTGTGCGTGGCATCGCGCTGGGAGTTTGACTTGAGAAGGGCTCCAGCGGTACAAAGCTCAGGGCTCAATTAAAAAAAAAAAGACAAACCCTAAAATGCTAAAGTAATGAATGAGATATGTGTTATGAAATAGAATGGAAGGTGGAAGATAAACCCCAAAAGGTACTAACTGCAAGTTGTGTCGTGTTTTAGTGAATTCTGTAAAGTATGTTGTAAGTGTGACAAACAGTTGGAAGCCAGAGCAGAGTTTTGCAAACTGATTTGGTAGAATTCTAGAGATTGAAGCTGCTTTCTACAGTGGAGGGCTGTGTTATCTGAGGTGTAAGCAGTGTATGCAACAAACTTCTACAAAGGAGCACCAGAGTGGGAAGCTGGGCTGGTACAGTGCCTCTGTGTAGAAGGATTGGGATCAAAGGTAACCCTTACTTCTCAGAGAACTGCTGTGCAGGCTGATAGAGTGGGCTTGGGAACAAACAGTCAATTGATAGACTGCTTCATCTAAAATCCATGGGGCTGCCCTTCTTCACAGGCACTGCACGTTGCTGTTGGCATGTGCTGCAGTGCCTGTGGGCCTCACCTATTCAATTGTTCCCAGCAGAGGACTCCATAAAAGCTGTAGCTGTGTAGACATCTGCTGGAGCAGCCTGGCCTGATGGCTTCTACAGGGCTTGGTTGTAGCTCAATAATACGCACTTTTCTTTTGCATAGGAATAAGCAGCACCATATAATTTTTACAGGCTGTAGCGTGAGTATTAAGCACAGGATAGCTGTTGATAAACTGATTTGCAATAATCTGTTCCTTCAGAAAACTGTAATTTTTTGTTCCATTACGTATTGTTAGGCATTATATGAACTTGTGGTAAGAGTTACAGTTCTGGGAGACATGGATTTGCTGGTTTTGGGTGCATGGTGTTCAGATGCATGGAAGCAGAATGTGCAGTGAAAATGCAGGTTTGAGAACAGACTGTGGTAGTAGCAAGTATAAATTTGATTTATTTAGAGCAATGTATTGTTTGAAGCTGCTCTATGTCCATTACAGGCTGCCTGTATGGCCTAATTCCTTGTCTTGGTTATCACACAATCACAAAGGTTGGAGGTGTGGGACCTCTGGGGTCATCGAGTCCAACCCTCTGCTGAAGCAAGAGGGTACTGTACTCCCTACAGTAGGTTGCATAGGAAGGTGCCCAGGTGGGTTTTGAATATCTCCAGAAAAGGAGACTCCTCTGTCATTCAAAGTAAAGAAGCTTTTCCTCATGTTTATATGGAACTTCTTGTGTTCCAGTTTGTGCTTGTTGCCCCTAGTTCTGTTGCTTGGCACCACTGAAAAGAGCCTGGCCCTATCCACCTGGAAACCCACCCTGTAGATATTTACAAGCATTGGTAAGATCTCCCCTTGATCTTCCTTTCCAGGCTGAACAGCCCCAGGTCTCTCAGCCTTTCCTCATGCTTGAGACACTCCAGGCTCCTAATCAGCTACCTCGGTGAATGAAATCACTTGTCTGCTTAAAATAGTTTAGGTTTTGGCTTTGTTAAATGAGGACAATGCTTTCTTGATCTTTGGGACGGGTTTGCTTGATGTATCTTCTTCTCTCTTATTGTTCTTCAACTGCTTGCCACCATGGCTTATTCTTCATCAGTTACCTCAGTTTGTGCCTGTATGTGTGGTGTTTCCCACGGGCTCAGTGCCCCAACTGGAGCTCAGGGATCTGCACAGTTAGCTTGGGGGGAGGGGGATTCTTAAGACGTGTACCTCTTAGGAACCAGCTTAAGAATGTAAGATGGACAAGAGATTGGAGTTTTTCCGTTTGAAAATTTCTACCTTCTTGTCTTCTGCTCAGACCCTTTCTGTTCACTGTTTAGCTGTCTAAACTTATTTGTAATGACTGGCTTTCTGCAAGAACTCTACAGACCTTTTTTCACTCTGTACTCAAGCTATGTGGCTGTGTCTGGGGGTGGCTGCATTGCCTGTAGCACACAAAATCACAGATCACAGAATCATAGGATGGTTTGGGTTGAAAAGAACAATCATGATCACATAGTTTCAACCCCCTTGCTGTGTGCAAGGTCATCAGCCTCTAGACCAGGCTGCCCAGAGCCACATCCAGCCTGGCCTTGAATGCCCCCAGGGATGGGGCATCCACAACCTCCTTGGGCAGCCTGTTCCAGTGTGTCACCACCCTCTGTGTGAAAAACTTTCTCCTAATATCTAACCTAAACCTCCCTTGTCTTAGTTTAAAACCATTCCCCCTTGTCCTATCACTATCCTCCCTCGTAAACAGCCTTTCCCCCTCCAGTTTAGATGCTCCTTTCAATTTAGGGAGGCCACAGTGAGGTCTTCCTGGATCCTTCTCTTCTCCAAGCTAAACAATCCCAGTTCTCTCACCCTTTCCTCATAAGAGAGGTGCTCCAGCCCTCTGACCATCTTAGTGGTCCTCCTCTGGACCTGCTCCAAGAGCTCCATGTCTTTCCTGTACTGGGGGCCCCAGGCCTGGACACACTACTGCAGATGGGGCCTCACAAGAGCAGAGTAGAGGGGGACAATCACCTCCCTCTCCCTGCTGGCCACCCCTTTTTAAATGCAGCCCAGAACACAGTTGGCTTTGCGGGCTGCAAGCGCACACTGCTGGCTCATGTCCAGCTTCTTGTCCACCGGGACCCCTAAGTCCTTCTCTGCAGGCTGCTCTCAGGGGGTTCTTCTCCCAGTTTGTGTAAATACCAGGAATTGTCCCAAACCTGGTTAGTGGTTCAGAAATAGCTGAACTGTGAGCTGCAGTTGAACCCCAGCAGTACTAGGCACTCACTCTCAGCACCTCACATTGAGCCATGCCACTGCCTTGGAGCGTCTGCAGGAGCTGCAGCAGAGCAGCGCCTGGCTCATCTCAGCCTGATGCTGTACTCCTGTGCTTGCAGAAGAATCAGGACTTGAGCTAAAACCCAGAACTGAATGGCTTCTTGCACACTACCTGGATCTTTCCATACTGTGATCTGTACAATGAATGCAGTGTGTGTACTGTTTGAAAAAGAGAGGCAGGTTGTATCAAATTTCTGCGCTGGCAGGCAGGCGCTGACGCAATAGCCTAAGTCAATATAAAACTATTGCTCTACTGTGCACATATAAGAACTCATTTCTCTTATAGGCAGTACTGATGTCAGGTTTAGTTCAGTGAGGGCCTGCATTTTTGGAGCACTGAATATTTATGCTCAGTATGTGATTTATTTAACACTCATCTAATTAAATTCTCGTCAATCCAAGTAAATCTTATGTCTGGGTGCTTAGCTTTGCTGTGAAGGATGAAGTTTGTGTTGGTTGGAGTTCGTGTTAGCTTTGTTGTTGTTTTTCTGGCAGATACAGAGGGGTTAAAGAGTATTTAGCCACAGTGAAGATTTTTATTACATTTAAGATTCATAATTCCCAACTTTGCTTTTTTATACATAGATTAGAATTGTAACTTTTTTTCCATACAAAAATAAAACAAAAATTCTTCTGTAGGGCATCCAAAAAAAATAATCAGCATTTCAGTACAAATTGAAGAAAACTTGACCTGAGTCCCAAATAAGTTGAAGCACTATCTGGAAACAGGTGTTAGTTAATATGTAATTGCATCTTTCTTGTTGGACTTGGCAATGTCAGTTTTCTGTCGGTGAATCACTGGTACAGCTTTCCAGGGTCCTTTGCCCCTGACCTTAACCAAAGTTAAGAAGAAATCGCTGGTTGGTCTTCGGCAGTTACATTTTAATGTGTAACCCATCTGCTCTTGCTGATGTTAAAAGGTCTCAGTGTGGTTGTTGAAAGCCAGGGTTCAGAGTTCTGTCAGTGTTCTGCTGTGTCATACTTGACGTATTCTTCTCATCAAATATTATTTGAATACAGGAATACTTTTTTATTTTCACAAGATTCCTTTAAATGTAAATTGAGAAATTGAAAACACTACTGTATGAAACCTTCCTTTGAGAGAGAGAAGAAAGAAAACAACAAGATTGTTACTTTCTGCTAGAAAAGACAGGAGAAAACTGCGCTGGTGCATTTAGTTTTTGTAACGCCTAAAAAGAAAAATAGTACACATTGTAAGCTATCAAGCAAGGAGAATGAGTAACAAACTGAAACGCAAGAGAAAGAGCAGGGTAAGTATTAAAATGAGGTGTTTTGCAGTGGTTTAGTTGAAAAGTGGTATGCGTGTGGGAAGGGAGCTGACAGTTACAGTTTACTTATGGGGGGAACAGTAGAGAAACCCATACCTGGTGTGAGGAAGATGGAAAACGGTGTCAAAAAGTGAGAGGGTGTGGGGTTCATACAAAGCTTTACAGCGTTATTAATTTTAATGGAACGTTGACTGATGTGTGAAGGATTTATGTATTTGGAGCAAAAGGGAAAATAGAAGTGCATTGTTGAATGATAGAGGTTAAATATTTGTGTGTGTGAAATCCTGTTCAGAAACCAGTTGAGCAGCACTCAGCAGATTCTGAATGGTCTTTGCACCCTCTGCTTCATCTAGGATATTTATTTCCATACATAAAATATTTGTTGCAGAAGCTGTAGATGTAGATGTAAAGAAGATCATGTTGGCTTCTGAAAAAAAGATGTATGAGAGTAGAATTTCCCTCTGAGAAGTACAGCTGTGTTATAGAAAGCTGCACTTTACATGTGTTGTCAGCACTGACAAGAAGGCACTGCACTACTAAAGCATAGAAGGCAGAGTTGCAGGGGGAAAACAAAACAACAACAACAAAAAAATGCCCATATTTTCTTCAGGTTTTGTGAGGTGGCTCTTACCCCACCTTCCTCTTGTGCTTTTCCTCTTTGTTGACATCTTATTACATTTGTGTGGGAGTAGTATTGGTATTGGGTTCAAATTTCTTCTGGGAATGCAGTCCAGTTTCTTTAATCTGCTATCCTGATTTCAGAGAATGTGCCAGAATGTGTCCATGCCTGTTTCACCAGGGCGAGCTCATGGACTCTGCGCTGAGTCTGCCTTACAGAAGGAAGGGTCGGCGGTTGCTTTCTGGCAGGTCCTAGGCGTGGAACTTGTGCAGTGGCACACACAACTTCATGAGCTTCTGCATTTTTAAGAGTCTGGTTGTCTCATTCTGCTCAGCATTCTATTGTATTGTAAATGAAGTGCCAGTGCTGTTTGTTTGGTTAGGCAACCTTAAACTCACTCATAGTAAAGTGGAATAAGAGCAAACCATAGCAGTAACTTCTGTGCCGAGGGAACCTCAGCATGAAAATAAATGCTTTACAGGTGGGCTGGGAAGAATGCAGTCTGTGTAGTGCCGTCACTGAGAACATGGGAAGCATAAGAATCCATAGGATTTTTTGTGTGTGTTTATTTTCAGATTTAACTTGCCTGGTGTAAGGGTAGGGAGGAGTCAAGAACTAGCTGCTGGTAGAAACTATGAGATATAGTAGTATATATATTATAGATATATTAGTATATACTTTTGAAGTTCCAGAAATGCAGTGAAAATTAAATTTAATGAAGTTAATTAAAAGTGAGCCAGGTATGGTGACTGCTTTCTAGTATTTCAGGTAGTTCATGAAATAGAATGTGGAACATTAGATAACTTGGGACACTGAGAGAACTTTGATGATAGAAAAATAGAACCTGAAGTGTGAAATGTTAGCCTGTTGTGGAAAGTTACTGAAGGAAATAGAAACCTGCAAATCAGAAATTCATTCATTCTGTCTGAATTAATGGTACGAAGTAGAAACTGCTGATTTTTCACTTTAAAAAAATCTGCTTCCTTTTAAAAGACATTTTTAAAGCTTCATGCAGTGTGATCTTTTTATGAGCTGAATAGTTACAGTACCAATTTTTGTTAAATCATTTGCTCGTGCTGTAAATCCTTTTCTTGGTCTTTTTGTTAAATCATTTGCTCGTGCTGTAAATCCTTTTCCTGGTCTTTTTGTTAAATCATTTGCTCGTGCTGTAAATCCTTTTCCTGGTCTTTCCCCCTTACATTTGAGAGGAGAACAGCTCTTTGTGGAGCATCCTTCTGCACTCTGCCTCTGCACACTGGTGCAGAGCACAGCACCCACAGTGACTTGCCACACAGGCTGCCCTTGGCCTCTTCCCTTGTGTTCCACGTTGCTGTAGGGTGCGTCTCAAGGCATACCAATTAAACTACATAGAAGCAGTTCCTTTTTTCTTTTACCTGGACTAATAAACGGAAGATAAGGAACCCAGTAAGGCCTGAGAAATACTGTGACAGCTGGACTCCCAGCCTTTGAACTAGCAGGTGTAAATTGATTTTGTGGCCTGCAGAGCGCTGGGTAGTTTGTCCAAAGGCAGGTAAGCAATCAGTCAGGAGGAGTGACTGTGTACAAGCAGTGTGCTGGGAACTTTCATCTCGTTATTGATTTAAGACTGTCAGGGTGTGGACTGTTACTGAAGACAGTGTTTAACTCAGTTTATGACTGCACAGTCTGTTGCAATAAGGGTGGCAGGAGCTGGGTGAGTGTCTCACCTGCTAGCGATGTGTGAATCCAGCCCTGCTGTGGGCTGTTACAAAGTTCAGCTGTGTCAGGTTCAGTACTTGGCTCCTCTTTGGGATCCAGTCCCCAGCTTGCACCAAGTTCTGTGAGCTAATATACAACTGTTATAAAAGAAGAGAGACAAGGATTGATGATAAGGTATTGTGTGTGCTCAGCAGAGGGCGGTAATTTTATTGGTGTGCGTAGGTTTCAGAAGTATGCAGTTCCTGCTTTGTGGAGCAATTAGTTTAGTTCCACATGAAACTGCTTGTTCTCTGCTAACGTGTCATGCTGACCACTGAGAAGAGAGCTTGTAATCTATGTTCATCTATGAAGCTGGACTCTTGATTTGCTTTGGTGAATTGTTGAAAAGGAATGTGTTCTGCTGCTGGTGCTTTTTAGAAATATGTTGTCTGGCTTCAGAATGCAGCCCGGTGAATAGGACAAAGTGGATTTGTGGCTGTGTTGCTGGATTTGTGGCTGTGTTGCTGGAAGCAAGATTAAATTGATAGTGTTACTGTGGGAGAAGTTCCTTTTTTTTTTTTTTTTTTTTTTTTAAATCATGATTACTGATCAAGAAAATACTATAGTTCCAGATGATGATTTGGTACGTGTTCCTAACGGTGGGTCTGTTACACTGCTGTGCATGTTATGTTTCCGTACTGAATGTTTTGATAATTGCTCATGAGCAATGTAATGGTGATACACCTTCACACTGTAAGCATAAATAGATGGTTGTATGACAAGAAGTGCATGTGTCAGTTTTTATTCTTGTGACCTATTTCAGTTAAGTTACTGAACTCTGAGTGCTGAGAAAGTCCTAAAATATTTTGTCACCTTACAGGCTCACAAAATGCAAATATTTTAGTCTTAGTTCAGCAAATATGTTCCCATTATCTGTATTTTGTTCAGAAGCATTTTGAAAAGTGAAAAGAAACATCTGTAAGTGTGCTTTTATGAGACTTTGTGTTAATCATCACTGTGTGTTCTTTCTGTATCCAGATTGTCAGGTCTCAATACTAAAAAATAGAGTAGATGGGATGACTGGAAGAAATGGTGTGTTGGCATCTAAATGCTCATTTTGCTGTCAGCTTTCTCCTGTAGCACAGGTGGACCTTTGTATGAAGTTCTGTTGTGTCTTTTCTCTTGGTGGATTTTTTTTCCCTTTTCTACCTCTGTGTTCCCTGTTCTGTTGGCATTTCTCCAGGGTGAGAGCTCTGACCTTTCATGTCCCTCTACATCTCTTCAGGGAAACTGTTTCTGTTTCTCATCCTTGTTTGCAGCTATAGCAAATACCTGCTCCAAACGTGTTTCTCTTTGACCAAAAGATCTCCTTCATTTGGTTCTTGGGTGTGCATAATTTCAGTTATCTTCATGTAAAGGGTTATTCCATCGGAACCCATTATTTGGAAAAAGTTAGCAAATAGTGAGTTTTGGCTGCAGTTTGTTTCTCTGTCATCCTGATACTTCTGTCTGATTTATACTGTCCTCTGCACTTACAGTATTTGTTTGTTCAGTGAGGTAAATGAAGTCATGGTTATTATAAAAGCATCTTCTGTTAAGCTTCCTTAAGGGAATTATTGTGTATTGCTTCATCTGTTTCTGCATCCAAGCATCTTTTTCTTTCTCCTTTGCTAGTAAGCTTTTACAAATGTTTTTGCAGCCGTACCATTTCTGAAGTAAACAATTTTGTTAGGATACGAGTGTGTATTTCACATCTCAGTGACTTGGCAGTTAGTAGTTGTTGGCAGGTTACTGCAGTGTCTCTGAAATACTGATGTTATACAGATATTCTTGTGACCTTGTATGCTTGGCTGGAGAAAATCCCCTGAAGCTTAGAGACAGGTTAGGGCAAGTCAGGAATATTTGAATGACACTTCTCTACAGATCTCTGAAAAAATCCTTGTTGAACTAGAGAAGTCGTGTCAGTGAGGAAATGCTTTGTTTTCAGCTGCAGAGTAGTTAGAGGTATGAGCACATGCTTCAGCAGTGGGTATAAAAGTGGGTAGTTAAGAGTCAAGCTCCGTGTACCTGTAGATGTGAAACATACATACACAGGGACAGCTCTGGCATAGGCATCCAATATGTGCTACGCACGTCAGCTTTGGGCTTCTGGAAATAAGAACTGCATGCAACATGTGGACTTGTTACTACTTCTCTTGAAATTACTGGTTTTCTTTTGCTTTGGCATTATAAAAACAGTGCTCGGTTTTCTGAATAAGTGGATAGGGAAGGCAGTAAGCTTTTTATGAAGAACATTTCTGTGTACGGGTTGTCTTTGTACTTAACATACATAAAGAACAGCAGAAAAAAATGATATAATGTTCTGAGTAGCAGTGGTAACATAGCCTTGTAACTTTGTCTCCAAAAGCAGCAATACTTCTTGCATTTACTTGGTGTTAATTGGCAGCAAAGTGCAAAGGAAACCCTGTCAGGACAGCCCTGACTCACTCTTATTCTGATGCTGTATTATCTGGCAAGGCAGAAATTGCAACCTGGAAAACTCTGGGGAGGTGGAAGAATGAGAAGCACTCTGTTCTGGGGATAGCTTCTTGCTGTGGGAATACTGGGCATCCTGCAGTATGGGGCTTTTTATTTTTTATTCTGAAGATATCTTCTGAGCCTTCCTCTGTGTAAAGAGATCTGTGATTGGATTAACTTTAAAGATTCATTTTGTGGAACCAGTATTTGGAAAGGTAACTATAAGTTAGTAGTCCTTATTTGACTGTTTTGTTTTTCACAGATGAGAAATTAAAAGGAATATTTCTATAGCTGCCACCTCGTCTAATGTCCAGATGTGCTTTCCCATATTTAATCATGTATTTAAAAACATTTTTGAAGTGATAATCTCCTTTTTCTCTTGAAATATCAGATGATATTGGTTGTTTACCTTTGCTGGAGGGGTCTGTGGCTAACTTAATATGCTGATTCCAAATGAAAATGTCTATCTGCAGTATTAAATTTTAAGCCTGATTTGTTGTTTGTTTACTTGTTTTCTATTTCAGGAAGAAAGTAATAAAGAAATGTCTACCAATTTAAAATACCTTTCCCTGGGCATCCTGGTTTTTCAGACCACAAGTTTAGTGTTGACAATGCGTTACTCTCGGACACTGAAAGAAGAAGGACCTCGTTACTTGTCCTCTACTGCAGTAGTTCTTGCTGAACTTCTGAAGATTCTGTCCTGTGTTCTACTGGTCTACAAAGACAGCAGTATGTACTCAGTTTTGCACCAAGTAATTTTCTTAATCAATATGCTGTATTGTAATGGGAACTGCAAGGCAGCCGTGTGAGTAGAGGCTGACAAAAAAAGCATTTTGCTTTCTCATTAAAGAGACAGCCTTGGGAAGACTGTAGTCATACTTCACTTTTCAACACACCAATAGAATATTGCGTCTGCTGAAGTGAGTTCTCTTTAAATAACTGCATACTAAGGTGCACGAGAATAAATTTTCTGCTAGCAGCTTGAAGCTGTTTTTTGCTCAGATATTTTAAGAAATTTATAAATAGAAGTAGGACAAAATGAAAAGCTGTGTGTCTGAAGCATGCATGTGTTGAAGCCTATAAATAAATCACGCAGATACAGGAGGGAAATAGCAATTTCATTAATACAAAAAGAAGTGCAGTTTTAAGCTCAAAAGAAAAATTTGGATTTACTTTCATTCTGTACATTTTATGCTGCATTTACCCAGTTCCTTGACATGTGCATTAGGTTTTCAGCAGTTTAAAAATAACACTGCGTATTCGTAAATGTTGATGATTCCGTAGGCTCCTGAACATCTGCACTGTAGGTGGTATCTTTAAGTTATCAGCTTCAAATATGACTATGAATAAGTTTTATTTTAACATCAATTGAATAATTCACAGAATCATAGAATATCCCAAGTTGAAAGGGACATACAAGGATCATCAAGTCCAACTCCTGGTTCCACACAGGACCACCCAAAAATCAGCTTGTATGTCTGAGTGCACTGTCCACATGCTTACTAAAACTCAGCAAGCTTAGTTTCACAGCCACTTCCCCAGGTAGCTTGTTCTAGTTCTGATATTCCAGACTACACCAAGACTTTTTTCAGGTTTATGAAAGACAATTATTCTGTAGTATTTTGGGTTTGTGATAGCAGTGATAGATATAGAAAGGGGGAAATTATTAGTGTTGGAGAACAGAACTTTGCTCTTTATTTTTTTCTTTTCTCCATTTAGTCTACAAGTCTATTTCTGTGTTTCTTTGGTAGAGTGCAATTTACGGACCCTGAACAGAGTGCTGCATGATGAAATTCTTAATAAGCCCATGGAAACTCTTAAACTTGCCATTCCTTCAGGAATTTACACTCTTCAGAATAACTTGCTCTATGTAGCATTGTCAAACCTAGATGCAGCCACATATCAGGTACTGTACATCTGGATTGCTCTGTAAGTTTCAAAAACCAAACATGAATTATGTGGTAATAAGTGCTTCTGGTTCTTTTAGGTTACATATCAACTGAAAATTCTTACCACAGCACTATTTTCCGTGTCCATGTTAAGCAAGAAATTGGGTATATACCAGTGGCTGTCGTTGGTAATTTTAATGACAGGAGTGGCATTTGTGCAGGTAAATAAATGCAGTGTGTGTTTACTCAAGGAACGTGCATTTGTATACTGATTGTACAGCTTCCTGATTGTGCAGCTTCCTGGTTGTATCAGCTGCACACTGGTACTGGAGTACAGCAGAAGCTACAAAGCCGCAACTGGCCATGGCTGGAGGACACCAAAATGGTTCAAAAGCAAGAGATAAGAGCTCTTCTTGAGTTCTCGTGCCTCTGGATTGGCCTGCAAATAGCAGTTATAAAAGTATTTGTAGTGCACTTCTGACATTAGTTTGGATTCTCAGATCTTCTCTGATGGCACAGTCCTGCTGCTCACCTTATGATGTATGGTTTCAGCATGACAAATTGACTTAAATTTTTTCAAGAGCAAAATCTTTTGTAAATGTATAGGAATTTGTAGTTTTTAGAGTGACTGTGGGATAAGAGATTAAGGGTTTTTAGCAGATTTTAGGGTATTCTAGAAATTTTTATTGTAAATCTTAAAGATGAAAAGAAAAACTAAGGATTAAATTTTATTGATTTTTTTCAATTTAATCACTAAAAATAAGAGCAAAACATGCTGGCAGAAATTAACAGATCTTCAGTATGTTTTTTCTGTTGCACTACATTTTATTCTCTTAGCATTAGATACTTTACAACATTTAGCTTGTTTTAGTTGTATGCAAAATCATGAACAGACTCACATACCTACGACAGTTTATCACATCTTAAAGGCATCTGGGCTAAGTGGTGTCCTGACTTGCACTTGTGTATAGAGGAGGTAACCAACTGACAGATGGCAAAAGTCAGTGACAGTGAATGACCAGATGAGTAGTGCTGGAATTCAGGGTTGGTGCTGGCTTATGCAACATGGCAGGTAAAATCCTAGGCCTGTTTAAGATGATGGATTTAATCCCAGGTGAGGCACAGCTGTGCTCCTTACAAGCATGTAGTAAGAAAAGTTGTGTCTTTGCAGTTCTTTAAAAGCATTGGTGATGCAAAATACAAAAGGTTGCATGATTGTCTGCATTTAGTAATTATTATTGTTGCTTAAAAAGATATCTTGCATTCTATAAATGCTCGTGACTTTATTCAAACTTATTGTTAAAATCACTGTTTTTACATCCAGTGGCCTTCAGACTCTCAAGCAACAGCTGCTAAGGAGCATTCAGCAGGATCTCAGTTTGTAGGCCTGATGGCAGTTCTTATAGCTTGCTTTTCTAGTGGATTTGCAGGCGTTTATTTTGAGAAAATTTTAAAGGAAACTAAGCAGTCTGTGTGGATAAGAAACATTCAGCTTGGTAAGTTTAATTTTAGTTATCTCTTAGAGCAGAAGTACTGCATTGTGATTTAAAATAAATTTGCGGGACTATGAAATATCAAAAATGTAGTGGTCTGCATAAATGTGCTTAATAAATGAGTAGTACACAAGAGAATTCTAGGAATTGCTTTCTGCTGTCAACCTAGTTCTTGATTTAACTTTTTTATAGTGTTTGTAAGTTTGCATGGAATCTGTCAATTGATTTTTAGTTAATATGCTCTAAAGAATATTGTCTTGTGCAGATTTTGCATGTTCTGTGTGTCTTTTGCATAGATTAATCAGATAAGTACATGTAGTATCCTTTCCTCCATATTTTTTCTTTTTTTTTTTTTTTTTTTTGGAAAGAGCAACATTAAACCTGGAACATTAAAATAAAATATGTTCTTAAATAAATGCTTTGAGACCTATTTTAAAACAGAATTTTTTTTTTATCTTGCCTGGATAGGCAGTTTTTAGAGGTTGGCAATTTTAATACAAGAAAAAAGCATGCATGTTTGTGAAAAAAGATGAGGTAATGAATTTATGATTATTTCAGTATGAAGATCAGTTTGTTTCAATTGTCTGAATAATCACCAAATAACTGTGTACGTATGTACAGACGTTCATCCTAACTTTTAATGTTCTTACCTAGTGTGCAGATATCAGTAAGGGAATACCTTCTCTTTCCAAAGTTGTTCTGTATCTTCTAGAGCTTAGATGTTAATGCAGCACAGTTAATTTCAAGAACACCTCAGTGTATCCTTCCTGTGAGTGCCACATAGCTGCTCACTTAAGGCACTATCATTCAGGAGCAAGTGAATCCTAAGCAAGAGCTTTGAAACAGAGCTTTACTCAAAACAACAAAAAAAAACTTACATCAAACCTAATTTTCATTTTCATATCCTTAGAGATTGTAGAAAAAACAGAAACAAAAGTTGGGTAGTTTTTTAAATATGTACCAGTACCTCATTATTTTACCTCTATTTTAGCTGATCAATCGGGGAAAAAAAAAGGGAAGTAATTAGTTTGTTGTGAATCAAATCTGAGCTTTTAATTACCTTTACAAAAAGAAGTATTTTGTGTCAAGCGGAAGGTGTAATTTCACTTAAAACATTGTCCTTCTTTTCAGATGAAAGGGAATGCAATGAAAATGGTGGTCAGCTGTTTACAGAATGGAGAGGAATAGAGCCTATTGTCTCCATCACTTTCATTCCTATAGGGATTACAGAAAATTTCCCTCCTAACAATAGAAAACCTAACAGTAGAAAACTCACTGAATTATAAACTTCTTGTGTTATCTCAGTTGCTTCTTTTGACATTACTAGTAAACTAAGTGAACTGATAAATCTCTTCATTCAGTAGAAAGCAATGAAAGATATGCATATGAAAAACTCCTAGTGGAGACAGACAGAACTTCTGATAAGTGTAGAAAATTGCTTTTTAAAAGAAATTACCTATCTGAACAGTGATTGCATTTGGATGTGATGCTGCAAGTAGCATTCCTATTTTAAAATCAGATGTGTGTAAGCAGTCTGAGGACAGGAAACCTGACTGCATGTTTTTCACCCGAAACTTATAAATGAATCTTGTACTTCCAGGATTCTTCGGCAGCATTTTTGGTCTGATGGGTGTATATATATATGATGGAGAGCAGCTGTCCAAAAATGGATTTTTTCAAGGATATAATAAACTTACTTGGATAGTTGTTATTCTACAGGTAAGATATATTATGTTTTGTCATTTGGAGATTTCCCTTCTGTAAATGGCCGGGGAAATTAATGAATGTAGGTGAAGCTACTGGGATGTCTATAGTCAAAAGTCTGATGTAGCACTGTTAGAAAATGCTTCTAAATAAAAACTTGGAAATTCAGAGCAGGTATATGATTGTTGTGCAACATGAAATTTTGTAAATTATTTCATTTGCAAAAATTATTTCATTTGCAATGCTTAAAAATATATACATATATATTAAATACATACTTTCTCCCACAGCTAAAAATGTATAGTACAAATGTTTTCTGCTAATTTTAATCATGTTTTAATAATGTATTTAATAGTATGATAACTTCTCTATTGGGGAATAAAGTGGATTATGTAACATAAAACAATTGTAACATTTCTAGACATAGACAGAGGCTTTTCCTAAAACACGACTGTTTTGTTAACGTAGATATTCTCAGTGGAATTACTGTGTTGCAAATCCAACCTTCAATATTTTTCAGGCACTTGGAGGCCTGGTGATTGCTGCTGTTATAAAATATGCAGACAACATTTTAAAGGGATTTGCAACTTCTCTCTCTATTATACTTTCAACGTTGATCTCCTATTTCTGGCTTCAGGATTTTGTCCCCACGGGGTAAGAATTATTTTTCACATGTACAGAAGAAAGCGGTGGTTGAAAACGTAATGCTTATCAGATATAACAGCAGCAATAAATAAATGAAAGGCAGCCTTACAAAATAGTTAGATTCAACTTCCACAGAAAATTTAGTTTCATAACATAACTAGTACTAAAATGTTGTACTATAGTTATCAAGATTAAGTTTTTTGTAAGATAGAGCTCCCACGGATAAGGAATAATTGAATCTCAAGTCTCAGCTTTTGACAGACCTCTCTCTTCCAGGCTCTATGTTCTTTTCTTTTCATCTGCTTTCCCTCAGTTTGTTAAGATTGTTCCTCTTTATATTGGATGACTGCCTTGCACTGTGTTTCGCTCTGCTCTTGGAACCAGTTTCTCCCTGGCTGTCCCTGAGTAAGAGCTGAGACAAAGCGATTACTCTTGTTCATTAGTTGTCTCCTAAATTGACATATCTTCTGCAAGTCACCTCACTGCAAGATGACTTATGACTGAACAACAGTAGTGATGATCATCTATTTATACTGCTCTTCATCTACTCTCTACACAGTCCCTACAGGGTATCGTTCCAGTCGTACGCAGAAAATTCTACTGCAGTGATTAGTAGGCACCCCAAAGCCCAAAACCAGGGTGGTTTTTTTTTTTTTTTTTTTAATTTTTTAATTTTGTTTTTAAACAATTCTCTATTAAAGACCTGACTAAGAAGGAGAGAAAAATGCTGTATGCTTCTAGGTGCAATACACCAAGTTTTGTGAACAGCGTTTTAGGAGCTGTGTTTCGTACAAAGATGCATTGTAGAGTGATTTTCTTCTTAAGGTATGGAGTGTAAAAGTAACATTCTAATTTTTAAATATATTAATAGGATTTTGCTTATAGTGAACATGAATTTATCACATATATACTACACATTCAAGGTATAAAAATATTTCTGATAAAAACCTTTTAACCAGAAGGAATATGCACAATGTAAGCACAAGTTTGTTTAAACTTTCAAAAAAGCTAGAGTTAACTGTTGGGGCTTAAAAATGGGACATGTCAGACTTAAATTCTAAATAGCCTCCTATTAAAATAAATGTGGAAAGTGGTATAAGAAGTTCTGTGTGCTCAAATAGAAATTAATAAGTAACTTAGCTGCCTCTGCAAATGGTGAAAATAGAAATTGCTGAATAACTAAATGAAGGAGAGCCAACTCACAGGATGTAAAATTTGAATCCATCCCATTTAATAAAGCTTAATCTTTAGTATTTTCTTATGCCAACTGAATTTATGTGAACTTCCTAGTTGTTCCTCTCACTTGAACAAGCATTTTTGGTTGGGATAATAGATATAAAATGCTGAAGTGCTTGAAGTTCCTGCAGTAGATCGTGTCTGAAGTAAGCAAACTGTATTCTCTGAAGTATTATCATGTACTGTACCACAGTCTTTTTAGTGTTCAGAAAACCAGGTTGTCAGCGAGGTTCTTTTCTTTAAGGTATACTGGTGGTAACTATTGAAACAATTTGAAAGGCCCCTTTGTGACAACACAGAGGGTGTCTTTATTATATTTTTCTTATAAAAATACTCTCATAGCTGCCAAAACTGAGTATAGACGGACTTGCAACTGGTTCTTGGGCAGCAGAAACTAGTTTTAACACAAGTTTGGATTTCAAAGCTATGTTTAGCTCCAAAGGCATGATGTGTATCAAATATTAAAAACAGCTGAGTGGCTACAGTACTTGCCCTTCTTTAGCTTCTGCTTGCATTTTGCATAGAGCTTTAGTCAAAAGGAATAGAAATGAAAGGTCAGTCTGATTACCTTTGACAGTTATTCCATGAAACTACGTTTAATTTTCAGAATGTCAGTATAATTATAGATTATTTTGCTTACCTGGATGCAGATAACAGATTTCAACTTTTTCCTGCATTCTTCCCCAAGAAATACGTGGACATTTTTCCATTATAAATGGGATGAATATAATTTATTCTTTCTATATTCCCACAGGTTTGATGTCCTTTCTTTGACTGTACTGCATACAATCACATTAACTAAAACCAGCTAACTTTTTTTTTTTTCTTCCATTCCTATTCTATTCAGTGTCTTTTTCTTCGGAGCCATCCTTGTAATAGCAGCTACTTTCCTATATGGTTATGATCCCAAACCCGCAGGAAATCCCATTAAGGCATAGCTGACTACTTCAACCTGCTTCTCAAGATCATACACTGGGGGCCTTGCTAAAAATGGCATGTGGAAGGTGCCATTGTGCACTGCAAGGGAAGGATTACTACCCTGAATCGAGTGAAGAAATTTTTATGAGTAGTTTTGAACAGCCAAACGGGTTACAGATGGATGATGATTCTGACTGGGACTGGTGGAAAAAAATGACAGGGGAAAGCCCAGTGCAACTTGCTAATAAAAACTTGAAGTGAACAAAAAGTTTCCAAGAAACTGCAATTGGGAATGTTTACAGCTTTGACCTGGGATTGCATCAAAAGAATTTACTGTATTGACTGCTGCACTCTGTCCTATGCACTCTTTGAAACAGCACACGACAACATTGTCAGATTGTATGTTTTTGCAATTTGACTATATTTAATGTTAGTACATGTTTTTAACTGTTTGTCTATTTACATGAAGTCGACTGAATGCACATCATAGTTCTAAAGGGACGGTTCTAATTAGGTATTCCTTATTAAAACTATGGAAATTGAAGTATGACTGAAAGACATTTTCACAATAACAAATATTTTTATATTTTAGAAGGCTGATTTAATAACAGAGATCTGTGTTCTGTTGCTTATATAAAGCTGTTGTAAGAATGTTAACATTCTCACCAGTACACAAAGGGAGAAACTGAGAATGAAAGCTGGAAATCTGTGTAGATACTCCAGCCATCGTGAGGATAACCTGTAGTGTTCCAGCAGATGCAATAACTCTGTGAGCACAGGACACAGTTTGCTGCAGTAATCTGGCACTATGAGGTGGGTTATAATGGAGTGCTTGCTGAGATGTTATGTTCACTGTTTTTTATTTTTATTGATCATAAATCAACTTATTGGTAGAACTTCTAAAGTAGAGTGTAGTGGGGTTTTTCGCTTTTTTTTGTTTGTTTGCTTCTTTTTTTTTCTTTCTGCTTTAAGTATCCCCTGAGGATGTTTCTTTACCTGCAATTAAAGAAAAAAAAAAAAAAAAGCCCATAATAAATATTTTAAATGCATTGTTGTTGTTTGTTGCAGCTCCAGATTGAGCTATTGTGGTGTATTATCTGTGTACTGTACTGTATTTTATGAGAGGCTTTTTTTTTTTTTTTAACAATTGTTGTTTACTTATGAACTCTCAAAGTCTGTCTCAGTACATTTGTATGTAATGGCGTAATTAGAGTTTTTTATTTTCATTATTATTATTAATTTTGTTTTGGAGTCTTTGAGCTAACAGACCAAAATGGATTCTGTGGGGCTGTTCAGTCTAGTAGTGGAATTACTCTAAAAGGAAAGAGAATGAAAAAGTACCGAATTGTGCAATAGATAAATATAAAAGCATACTGTTCTTTTGTTTTCAACCAAAAGAAAAAACTCATGAAGAAACATATGCAGATCAAACATTTTGTTTGTTGAAGTACTTGCATGTAGCCAACTGAGAAAGAAACACACAAAAACAGTGCCAGAACAGTAAACAAACAAAGAAAAGGCTTAAAAATCACTTGGTTTTAGGAGACCTATTCACAATGGATATTAATGTAGGTGACTTCTTACCTATTCATTACGTACTTGTATGTATGCATTGTACAAAAACATATCAGTGGTCCCTTCCCATTCAGTCAAGTGTTAAAAAGCTTTGTTGTTGTTGTTGTTGTTCTTTTTCCCTCTGCTCTATCTCACTTCTTTCTTGTGCTGATGAATATGATGTGAAGAGAGAGATGTTTCAAAACCTTTACCAAGGTACCTCCGTTCCTTTTCCACAACTACTCAGTTGTGGATTGCAAAAAGAGGGATTCTCTAAGAGGACTATGAGATTTTTAATTAAATATTTAATTAACATTTAATTAAATATTGTAAAGAAAAAGGAAAAAAATCTGCTTTTATCAGCCAAGTGAAAATAGTCTTTTCTTTTGTTGTTGATTACATGAATTATGTCTGTAGCATCAGAGCAAGACAGTGAAGAAATTTCAGAGTTATGCCAAGGGCTTACGAAGCTTTCTGAACTGTGAATCCCAGCGTGCCATAATTGCAAGAGCTATGCTACTCAGTAGTTAAAATTGTCTAATGTTACCCTAAATTAGCATCCTACTTTACTAACCTTTCACCTATAATCCTCAATCTGCCTAAGTGAAAAATGACATTTAGTCCTGTCACTACTGACATGCAACGTGAGGTCAGACGTATGCAGAGCATTGCTTGGTGCAGGATGGGAGGTATGTGTGACCAAAACAATCTGACAAGTGTAATATTTGGCCTACACAGCGATGGTACTTTTAATTTCATGAAGCACAAATCACAGTAATGGAAATGTTCAGGTCATATAACTGGATACTTTGTTGAGGAGTTTCTCAGGAGTGAGGAGAAGCAAATTCAGAATGTAAAACCAATTGCATAGAAAGGGCTCAAATAGGCCAAACGATTACACAGTTTTAATATATCAGGTGCATCAAGTTTGTCTTTAAGCATTAGCTTTTAGGAAGTAACAGGAATATGTGATCTTTGCTTCTGAATAGGATGTCATCTTACAGCCTTGGAAAACAATGTATGTACTGTATTAGGGATCAGTAATTTCTGTCTGTAGATCAAGAACTGTCAATTTCCAGTCCATTAAATTTCCTAGCAGAAGGGTAAATCTCTTTATATGTTTGTGACTGTAAAGGAGATAAGACTTTGCAGTTTTAGCTGCCTTTCCTCAGCTGTTTACAGAGCCTGAGGGCCCTGCGGGCTGAAAAGCATTATTCTGGAGAGAGGGAAGGCTCTGCGTGCTTCTTGTGATGGTGAAAGATTTGAGGAAGGTTGCAACTGCTACAGAAATCAATCAATCTGAGAGCATAAGTGTGGTTTCCCTTTGGGGTACTTTTGGATCTGAGGAAAAAGAAGTTTTACTTCTGTCGTTCATTAACTAACCAAAGAAACTTAGGTAGTTGGCACAGAGCTCTGGGAAGCAGGGAGTAGCGTGCTTTGAGTCTGCCCTAAAAGCGGTCTGTAGGAGTATAACATTCCAAAAATGATCTTGTCCTTCTGATCTATATTTCTGATTTTAAGACAATGGATTTTTTAGTTTAGTTGTATATTTAGGAGGCTAATCCATACTCAACAGAATTTTATTTAAATATTTATAATGTTATAACGAGGTATTTATTTGCATAATTTGAATTATGTCATTTTTTAAAGGCTTACATAATGGGATTACCAGTATTTATTGAATTCTTGGATGCTTAGTAGGGTTGTTTGTTTGTTTTAATCTCTGGGATACCTGATAAATGGTGAAATACCAGTCAGCTATTAGAACTCTCCTCAAAGCAAAATAAATCATCAGTTCAGTGGTGAAAACTCTTAAATCTAACATGGTAAGATAAACTTTCCTTTTGTAATATTTTCCATTGTAATTTTGTGCTGTCCACAAGTGCCCAGTTATCTCTTTCTCAAGGAGTTCTGATAACTGTATAGTTTTATGGAAGTTCTTTGCTTTAGACAAACTGCAACATAAGTTACTTCTTTGTTTGCTTTAATAATAAAAGGTAGATTCGTGTTCTATTTCCTGCTTGTACAAAATAATACCTGTTTATACTATAACTTTTTAAGACATTTGTTTTACTTTTTTTCTCAAAGAAATGATTATATTTTGTTAGCATATACTTATGTTTCAGTTATTCATGGGGTCCTTTTTCAGATTTTTAAGATCATATTATTGTTTTGTGTTCCTGACTTAGTTTTATGGCTCTAAATCGAGAGACTGTAATGGATTTTGTTGAACTGTTTTAATATTGATAAATGAGACTTTGCATTTCTTATGGTTTTTATTGTCAGCAACTTTCATCTTTTAATATATTTCCGTATCACCGTGTGCGTTGTGTTGTATATAAGCAATTGTCACTTACAGATTTGAAGTTGTTACTCGCTGTGTTTCTTGCTGGATATTATGAGGGAGGCAGATGATTGTTGTTTCCTTCCTTTTGTAAGAATGAGATTATTTTAACAAGTTAGCTGTGTGTGCACACAGACAGGTGTGTTTACCTATAGTGTGTGCCACCACATCTCTGGGAGCGTAAGAAAATCCAAGTGTACCCTTACTTCTGCTTTTATTGTGCTGTGCATTTTTAATGCTGATTTTTTATTTTTTTTTTTTTCCTACAGGAAGTTATTTGAACTAAAGAGTTCTTCTCTTTCCAGGTGAGCTCATTATATACTTTTAGGTATCTAGAATGAGGGTTTTTTTATTGGAAAAAATGCAAGAAGATAAATGGGACAAATTAGATGATAACTTCTGATCAGGTTACTGTGAATCCAAATTTCCTGTTCAGTTAAATTTATACTTTTACCTAATTATTTCCTGCTAGGTGAATTTATAACTGCAGGAGCAAAAAAAGTCTGCAGGTCAGTGTTCATTCTTGACTGACTGCTAAATATTTGCATCCAGGAGTAAAATTTGGCCATGATATTTTTGATTTGTGCCTGTAGTCTTCCATTCTCATTTCCTTGGCAATTGATGGCTGAGTAAGAATCGCTTATGTGCTAAACATATTTGTTATTGTAAGTAACTCTTCTGTTAGCTTTCTGAAGTTTTCTTTCCTGTCAATGTATTTTAAGCAAAGTTTTAAATATATGAGCCCAAATATAAATGTGTATTCAGACTTTGTGGCAAAATTTTTAAGCTAGAGTTAGGATTTTTTTTGTATGTTGATCAGTGTGTAACTACACTGAATACAATTCTAATATATAGTGTTTCCAGCAGTTTTATACTTCGTGTGAAAGGTTGAACAGTACAGTGCAGGTGTTTGGATGTAACAGTCAAAACTCTTGCTTCTTTTCTTCAGGAAACTAAATGTCTGTCAGGAGTTTGTCTCAGTTAATCCGTGGTAGAGCGAGTTGTGTCAGGACTTACATAGGAAAGTGAAGTTTGCAGTTTGAAGGTATGTGTCTGGCTGCGATTCACAACAGCAAAAGCAAGTTGTATTTATCTGAAGCTTATTCCAAATCTAGGAATTCTCTCTAAAGTCACCTGGTCAGTCTACACCAAGCAAACTTGGTGTTTTTTATTTTATTTTTTGGGTAATGATATGGATAACAGAGGATGGTCTAATGACAGGTATGAACGAAAAAACAGCTGCTTAATCAGTGTAGTCACAAAATGTCTATGCTGCCATCTAGTTGTGGTAACCTTTTTAACCTTTAATTTCCTCCATATGATGTGTTGCATGTGACTTGCCCACCAAAATGTGGCAGCACTCTTTTCGAGGAGCCGCCTTGAAACCATGCCAAAATCTTAGGTCCCTATGGAGTGAACCATGGAGCATGGGATTTTTCTACAGAATGGTCGCATACTTAACATAATTTAATTAAGACGTGTAACAAATGTCTGATAATAGCAGTCTCTCCGTGGTGGACCAGTAAGTCTTCTCTGTGTATCTTGATCTGAATTGCTGCTTGCCTGTGTCTCCGTGTGAGACCAGAATAAATCCGTGGTTCTGAGGAGGGCTTTGCCTCATGGCATACCAAGATAAAAGCTGCATGATGCTTTATCTTAAGGCTAATGGTTTGTCTTAAGCCCAGATGAACTTAGGTGGCAGGTGATTTGCAGCCCTTTGCTAACACTGCCGTGCTGTACCTGAGGGAGAGTGCGGGGCTGTGCTGAGTGGCAGTCAGCATCGCAGCTGCTGTGATGGGGATGGGGAGTGTAAGAACATGGTTGTGAGAGGAACCAGGCTGTTGTAGGAGCTGGGGATACAGCAATATGTGGAAATAGGGATGGAAGATGGAGGACTGAGTGGAGAAAGCGCTCTGTGGAAGAACACGGAGAAACACTGGTATGGGGACAGAGGTGCCGCAGAGCTGCACCTGGGTGTGTGCCTGTAGCAGAGTCGGTGTAGGCAGTGCTGTGTTTGTGCTGTCGGACACGAGCAGGTAGATGAGCTGCGGACCAGTAAATGCTGTAAAGAATAGCAGTAGGTGTTTCTCAACGATGTTCTCCAGCAGCGACCGTATCGCCCTGTGGAGGACAAGCCCTGCCCACTCCGTGCTGGCAGCGTGCTAAGCTGGAGCCCGAGATGGCCTGCTGATTTACAGTTATTAAATCATTCGTAAGCAGAGTTAAGGACTTGACAGTGAGAATGCAGAATGCCTGCAGTCGGATTTGTAAAACGGGTTATCTCTGGTTCCATCCTGTGGCCCTCGAAGCGTCCTCGCACCCCTGACGGGCATATCTGAGAACCACCTTCGGTGGCTCCTTATCCTCGGGCTCCCGGAGCTGGGCCCCGGGGCCTCCTGGAGGCAGAGGCAGCCGGGGCTGGGAGAAGGAGGCGACGCCGAGGCGCTGCGTGCGAGTGTCGGCGCCGCCGGGAGGCGCGGAAGGCCGCAGCGATGGGGCTGCGACGGCCGTGATGCGGCGCTTGCGTGCGGCTCCGAGCGCCTCAGCCGAGGCGGCGCACCCCGCTCACGTGATCGGTGCCGACCAATGGGGCGATCGCGTGATGCGCGGCGGCCGGCGGCTGCGTCGGGGCGGCGGGCCAAGATGGCGGAACGTGCTTGAGGGGTGGCGGCGGCCGCGCGGGAGGGACGGGCAGGCCCGGCTGTGGGGAGGGTCCGCGCTGCCCCCGCTCCCTCCCGGGGAGGATGGTAAAATGACCCAGGGGGGGAAGAAGAAGAAACGCGCCGTGAACCGCAGCATCATGCTGGCCAAAAAGATCATCATTAAGGACGGAGGGACGGTGAGGCCGGGCGGGGCCGGAGAGCGGGGGGGGGGGGGAGGCAGGCAGGCTGACGGGAGGTGGCGGCGCGGGGCAGCCTGCGGGCTTCGAGCCTCGGCCGGAGCCGCCGTGCGGCGGGACGGCGCCCGGCCCCGCTCTCGGTTCGCGCCGCGCTTCTCGCAGCGCGGCCTCGGCGCGAGGAACGGCCGTGAGTCGTGGCGCGGAGTCGCTACAGGCGCGCTGAGCACGGCGTATCGGGAGCTGGGAGCAAACGCGACACCTGCGGCTGTCGCGCCGCGCGGCTGAGCGCGCGGAAGCCGAGTGGGGCCGGGGCGGCACGAGGCTGGGCGGCATGCTCCGTACTGTGAGGGAGCGGCCGGAGCTCCGGAGCAGTGGGTGCCAGGCTGCGCCGCCGCTCCTCCGACGGCCCGCCCTCCTCCCGTGTGCCGGTCTTTATTCGGGCGCTCGGCTCTAGGGGCCTGTCATCCGTTTTGGCAGCTGGAGCCCGATCTTTGATTTGATCTGTCAGTGGTTGCTGACGACACGTCGCCTGTGGGTCTTTTTTTTCTGCCGTGCAGTACTGTAGATTGGATGCGTGCCCTTCTAACGCAGTGTTTTTATTTCAAGAAAGCCTTTAACGCGGGGACGTGTCGGCCTCCGGGGGCCTCCTCAAACTCTGCGTGAAGTGATGGAGTGAGGGCTGGTGCTGGCGTGGCACGTGTGCTAGTGGATGGCCTTTTGGAACGAGCAGGGGGCTGGTTATTACGTAACAGTGCGCTTCGGAGTGAATTCTCTCTGGAACCATCAATTGCTGATGAAAATACAGTGTGTTTCGAAGCGCCCTTCATCGTTCAACTAATATTTGCCAAGAGACAGAAAGGGTTGTATGTTTTTAAAACTTCCAAGCTACCTGGTATAACATCCTTATAATGCCAGCACGAACTTAATATGCCTGGATTGCCACTGTTGCTCAGTGCTGGAACATCCTGTCAGGTCCTCCGTGCCCAGTCTTCCTGGTTTCTTTGTCTGCCCAGCGTGCTATGGGACACGATGGGAAACAGGTAAATGAAAAGGGCTTGTGTCTTGAACGTGTGCGGTTAGCAAACCAGTCATTAATCTAGCATCTGAGTGAACAGTTTCCAGCCTCACTGGTTTATTTTCAAGCCGTTTCACATCAAAGAAAACTCAGTGACTTTTGCCTGCAAGGGGATGCAGCTGCCTAATAAAGCACTGTCATAGGGTAAATAGTTTATTGATGAGGAACTTAATTTATTGTAACTTCTGTTTACTGATCTTGATGTTCAAAGAGATTAAAAAAAAAAAAAAAAGCAAAAGGGGAAGAAGAATCCACTTAGTGCCCTGTGGAACCTCTCCCAGCTCTACAGTTGTGCAGGGTCATGCAGCGAAGTGCTGAGCACTGCAGGCTGGGGCAGCTTGTGATGCTGCTTGTGGTCTCATTGGTTGTGCTCTGGCCTCTGTGCAGACCAGAGCCCCCAACCTATCCCTCCTGCTGATTCTGCCCCTTTTGTCTCTCCTGGCATGGGCAGGTTTGGGTGTATGTTTGATTATTCCTGTGTTTTGGTGTTTACCACCTTACTGCTTATACAGAGACTTTGTAAACTCAGCTGGTTCAGGCACCATGGGCTCTGGGTGATGTGCCCCTGGCACACAGCGTGTCGCTCCTGCCCACTCTCACAGAGCTCAGCCTGCTGCCAGTAACCCTGCCAGCCCGGTTGGATGCCTGCACCTGGCATGGAGGAGGCCCTGGGCCTTGTGCTTCTGTCCTGAGCCCTGGCTGGAGCTAGTGGCACGTTCAGCATCTTGGTACTTGGCATAGGATGGTTCTTCCTGAAGTATTAAGCTTGTGGTGATGGTAATTAGATTTGTTTCCCTTCATCATGAATTATATAAAAGTTCGTGGAGGAAGCACACTGTGGCTGACGACTGTTATAAGTAAATAGTTTCAGAATCTTGCTGTTACAATTTGACAAGGATGACTGTGCCAGCAGTATCCCATAGAACTGCTATTTTAAAACTGATATTTTTGTATTACTCTTTGCAGTTTAGTAGCTGTATCACAGAAAGTAGCGTGCAGTGGTGTTTGTGGTCAGGCTGACCAAAAGGAGAGGTGGTAACATCAGTTGTGTGGGTTCCTTGCTATTCATAATTTTGCCTTTCTTTACGACCTACTGGAATTCACCTAGGGTAAGATTATGTATTTTTTAAGTACTCATTAGATGAATTAAGAGTTACACCTCAGTTAGGTGTGATTAGATTGCATCTGGTGTTGTAGGTAAGAACTACTAACAGTACCTGTGAGAAGTGGGCACTGGCAATAGAAAAGAAAGGCAGTTTAACTCAGTGATCTTGATGCCACTGGATTTTTGCTTCTGCCACCGTAATGGCAGCGTGTGATGGGCACTGCTTTGACAGAATGGGAATAGGTCTGACCTGTGGTACTTGGAAGGTCAGGTGGTGGTTTGTTACAGCACTGCTGCCACCCCAGCATGGTAGCTGGTGTGGTGGTGTGGCAATTTGAAAGCAGTCTAGGGAAGATGAGAGTGAACCTGATGTCTTGTAGCAGGCTGAGGCACCCAGCTGAGATTGTTTCTTATGGTTTGTGCAGAGCCGCATAAAATTTTGATCCAAAACTAAAATAAAGATTGTGGGTGGAAAGGGCAAGGAACGGTGGGAAGTCAGGGTAATTATAGCCACTTTCTGTACCTATGAAGACTTAATTTACTGCAGTAAGAGAATAAGACTGAAAAAATAGCAGAGATCTGGGTGAGCACTTACTGAACAGGGTTTGGGAAAGAAAAGTGGCACAATATGAAGGGCCTTTTCCAGCTTACCTTTAGAGTACTGATAGAGTTACTTTTAAAAAAACTGTGATGTAGCTGTAGGGCTGAACGGTGGTTTTCTGTATTTATTTCCTGCAGTTGTTTAGAAGGTTTATATTTTTTCTGTTGAGATAAATTGGAATCCAGATAGAAAAGCTGGATACAACTTACGTACATTTTGTAATTAAAGACTCTAATGTTACCTAGCTGGACCTTCAAATTGTACAGCACCTGAGGTTGGAAGGCACCTCCGATGATTTCTAATCCACCTGCCCCCCACTTCCTGCAGCCAGGGTCACTGGAGCAGTGTGTGCTGGGCTGTGTCCACCTGTGCTATGGGGACAGGGATTCCACAACCTCACTAGGTGACCTGCTTCCACTTGGTGTCAAGTTTAAGTCCAATTGCCTGTATTTTAGTTTGTGCCTCCAGTCTTGTCACTGAGCATATATGACAACACCAGGGTGTGTCACCTTTCCTTCCTCCCGTCGGACATCCATACGCGCTGCTGAGGTCCCCCTCAGCCTCCTAGAGAAGGGAGCCAAGGACTTTGGGCTGTTTGCTCTGTAGCAGTGCTGGGTCTCATCAAGTCAGTGCCACTGCTGGCAACACATCTTTACGTGAAGCTGGGACAGTGGATGCTGAGGCTGCATTTTAAGGTTATACAGCACATTCAACATTTCTGATGAGTTATTTATACTAAATTCTTATAAAAATATGTAGTGCACTGTTTTCTGAATTTGCAAATGCAGAATTTTGTTTGACAAGTTAGTATTTTAGAATATATAAGATGAGCAGGTTTTCCCTCCCACACTCTTCTTTTTCTCATCCAGAGCTGCTTCTAATTATATCAAATCACCAAGGAATTTGAAGTTTCTTATTTTAAACCCGTTTTTCAGACCTCTTCCTACATTTGAAGCCCATTACTAGCAGTATTTGGAAAACTATCAGTTCTGTCCCTGAGATTTGCTTCTGGCAGCCACTGTGTCAGTTTCTTTCTTGATTCAAAGTTACCAAGGTTTAGCACTTGGCCGTGGTGTGTTTTATTAACAGAAATGCCCCATGCTGGTTGGCACAGTAGGTGATTAGATGTTGGTGTAGCTGAATGAGGATACTGCCGTGTTCTGAAGTTACGAAAATTGCATTTCCGTGCAGCGTTGCGTGGGCTCAAATGTTTTTCTCAAGGAAGAAAAAAAATGCAGTCCTTCAAAGAGTGTTTCTGCTTTCAGTAGCAGCCTTGTTTTCCAGACTGACAGTGTAAGTGCTTCATTTTTCTCTTTGAGATGAGAGTGCACTTTGTACTCCACAAAGCATTCAGGCACTTCAGCACATTAGGTTGAGCAGCTCCTCTGAAATGTTTTGAGTTCTGTTTCATTTCTTAACCCTTCTGTTTACAGTGCTCAGATGCATTTGTTGTTACTATGACGGTTACTCAGATGCTTTAATGTCCTGCTTTTCCTCTCGTTTTAGCCTCAAGGAATAGGCTCACCCAGTGTCTACCACGCTGTGATAGTGATATTTTTGGAGTTTTTTGCTTGGGGACTCCTGACAGCGCCCACTCTGGTGGTAAGTGATGTGCTTAAGTTCCTTCTTGCTGGGTATTACTGGGTATTACTGCAAAGGCTTCAAATGCCTGAATTAAATGAAAATTGTGCTTCATCGAGCTGCTCTGTTATGCATATGAAAAGAGTTCTTTGATTTCTATATAGAGTCAGAAATCCAAAATTATTTAATTAAAGCAATATAACACTGTGACAGATGTTTATGTGGAACTCTGATAACACTTACTTGTAAATGCTTTCTGACTCAAAACATGAAGGACAGCAATGAAAGGGGCTACAAGACATGGGCACGCTGGAAGCTAAAGGACAAAACAACTTGAAATTTGGTAAAATTCTGCAGGTGTGTGTGTGTATAGGGAGCTGTTGGCTGACATAGCTGTGCTTTAAACGAGCTTTGGAGCCTCCCTGTGACTAGTGAAAACATTCACAGCAGCATGTTTGTGTCAAATTCTTTTCTAATGTAGTTGGTTGCTCTGTTCGGATTTGGTCTGTTAGGTGACACATTTACTAATTAGTTGGAACAAAGATTACAGATCTCCAAGCAAACCCTTCTTAAAATGCAATCTTGGTGCATTTCTGTGAGCTGTTGGTAACCATGACTAGTCTGTTGGATAGAAACTTTTTGTCAACCACTGAATGGAAACCATCTTGGGTAACACAAGTAGACTGGAGATCAGTGCCTGTTTAACCAGCCTGCCTCAGCTGTAGTCTCTGACCTGGGAGAGACACTTGAGAATGGTGTTGTCCTCTGCCTGTGCATCCGCCCACAGTCAGCAGTAGTGTGAGAGAATTCCAGTTGAAATAAGTTTCCAGGTTTTCTGTGCAGTACTCTGTTTAGTTTTCAGATATTGAGCTTGGCTGAAATGCGTGCTTCCCAAAGTGTGAAAGAACTGAAGCTTCCCTCAAGTAAAGCTAAAACCTCAAAGTCAGAGTACAGGAAAAAAATGCACACTTTGGTATTTTACAGCTAAAAGAATGCAGATAGACCGTGCCTGTTGCTGAGGGGGAGGCTCCACTGTGTTTAACACTTCTCAGTAATGAAAAGAGAATATCCACAGAGTATCCCAAAGGCCACTTTTGTCATTGTGCTTACCCTGCTGTTCCTTGCAAAGCAATAATGGCAGTGGAGGCTATTATCTGAGGTGACTGGTGTAATGTATTTGGAGTATTCTTTCTGTGTAATTTCAATAATATCTCGTAACTAAGATGTTGGATAGTGAACCTGATAATAATGGTTACTGAGTTGATTTTCCTTAGTGTGGATTAATTTTGCATAATTTTGGCTGCCTTACAGTTTAAAATCTCTCTCTATAATCCATGAAAACAGAAAATGCTGTGGGCGTGCCACGCTATAGAAAGTGGGTGCATGATGAGCAATATTTATTGGTAGTATTGTGTAAACAACAGTGTTCAAATTTCTTCTTCAGGTTTTGCACGAAACCTTCCCAAAACACACATTTCTGATGAATGGTCTAATTCAAGGAGTAAAGGTAGGCTGACAAAAGTAATCACAATTTCAGGTGAATGATGGGTGGGATTTAGAAATGAATGCACCCAATGAGAAAAACATTTCAGAGATTTTTCAGTATAGCTTTAGTAGTATAAACTGAATGTGAGAATAAAGTCTTGCCAACAAAGCTAGTGTGTATCATTTTACTCACGGTACTGCTTTGTGTGCTGGTGTGTGTGTTGTTGACTAATCCCAAATGACACACATGGTGTTAAAGCTTGGTGCTCCGCTAGGATATTTTCAGTTACTCTCATGTGAGTTCCAAATATAATAAAACAAAGCACAGTTCCTGAAACTGCTTGTATTGATGGATCATCTGTCTTGAGTTTTGTGCAGCTCTGAGATATTAAAAGTTATCTTACGTGTTAGCAAACATGGAACAGATTAGGAATGCTTGACCATACCACCTTTCTGCTGCATTGTAGTCATTAACTGTAGTAGAAAGAGAGCCTACTCCGCCATCAGTTTGTGGTATGGATGGCTGTCACGATTCTGAGCGCTCAGTTCTAACTGAAATGTTTTGTTTCACTTAGGGCTTATTATCATTCCTCAGTGCCCCACTCATAGGTGCCCTGTCTGACGTGTGGGGACGAAAGTCCTTCCTGCTGCTAACAGTGTTTTTCACCTGTGCACCAATACCACTAATGAAGATCAGCCCATGGTTAGTGAATTCTCTCACACTTTATTTGTTCCTTGTATAGGTTCTTATCTAATGCTTTTTTCTAGTATTGTTGATTAAAATATTGTTTGGGCTCCTTGTATTATAAAATCATAGAATTGTCCACCTACTACTGACATTGCCCTTAGTACCATATCTACATATTTCTTGAACACCTCCAGAGCAGTGACTCAGCCACCTCCCTGGGCAGCTCATTCCAGTTCACTCCACTCTTTTGGAGAATAAGTTTTTTGTAATGTCCAACCTGAAGCTCCCCTGGTGCAACTTGAGGCCTTTCCTTCTCATCCTATCACCTAGTTACCTGGGAGAAAAGGCCGACCTCCACCTTGTCACAACCTCCTTGCAGGTAGTTGTAGAGAGCAATAAGGTCGTCCCTGAACCTCCTCCAGGCTAAACAATCCCAATTTCCTCAGCTATTCCCCATAAGATTTATGATCCAGACCCCTCACCAGCTCTGTTGCTCTTCTCTGAACACACTCCAGATCCTCAGTGCCTTTCTTGTAGTGAGGGGCCCAAAACTGATCACAGTATTCGAGGTGCGGCCTCACCAGAGCTGAGTACAGTGGGATGATCACCTCCCTGCTCCTGCTGACTACACCTGGGCACACTGCTGGCTCACATTCAGCTGAGCATTAACCAACATGCCCAGGTCCTTTTTCTCTGTAGTCCTCCAGCCACTGTGTCTCAAGCCTGTAGTGCTGTGACCTCAGCCCAGTGATCCACACTGTCCAGATCCCTCTGTAGGGCCTTCCTCCCCCCAGGCACATCAACACTTCCTCTTAACTTGGTTGTCTTGGTCATCTGCAAACTTCTACTGTGGGTGCACTCAATCCCCTTGTCCAGATGATCAGTAAAGTTAAGAAACAGGATGGGCCCCAATATGTTCCCCTGGGGCCACCACCACTTGTGACCAGGCACCAGCTGGATTTAACTCCTTTTACCACCACACTTTGGGCCCAGCCCTGCAGCTGGTTCTTCACACAGCAGAGTGTATCTGTCCAGGTCATGAGCTGCAAGCTTCCCCAGGAGAGCACTGTGGCAGACAGTGTCAAAGGCTTTGTGCAGTCTGGGCAGACTACGTGAACAGCCCTGCCCTCATTCGCCAGGTGGGTCACCCAGTCGCAGAAGGAGACTGACTCAGTTCCCCCAACTTTGCAAACTGAAGTAGCCTGTGTGAGCTGCTGCCCTGCTTAGCCACTACTTACTATGGGTCATTACTGTGGCCACTTAATCTTGAAATTAACCGACTACAAGAAAGAAAAACTTAGGCGTGAAATAACCATTTGTAAACTGTTACTGCAGTTTTATAGTTTTGCTTCTCTAGTTTTAAAATCCATCAGCTTTCACACCATCTGCAAATTTAGTAAGCTCTTAACTGGCACATACATTCTGCAGGTAGTGCATGAGTCAGAATTCTCAGTGTTGGAGACACCCGTGTGCCGTACCTCAGGGTGTAGCTGCAATAACAGACTGCACTGACCCAGGGCAGAGGCAACTATTCAGGTAGCTCCATCCCCTTTTCAGTCTTACTCTCTGGTCACACGCGTTCTTCGTGGCTACTTCATCCCTTCTGTGGGGCAGCTTGTTTCAAAGTGTAGCTTAATGTTTCTAATGACATCCTACTAGTGTCTATAGCATCTAGCATAAAGATAGGGCTAGTTTTTGAGATCTACTGCCCAAGTTCTCAAGATACTCGAGTTCTTGACTTGCTTTTGGCTATTGGCATCAACGTTTCATTTCCTATAAGAACTTAATCACAGCAGCTTCTTGTACATGTTACAAAATTATGCTGTTTATGGTCAGTGCACAAAGAAATTGCCCAACTGTATAAACTGTACAAGTGCTGTAAGTCCATTGTAGTATTTGTCAGGAAAAGATGGACAAGACAGTTACTGTTGAGCTGTACTTGGATTTCGAGACTTTTTGCTCCTAGCTAGCTGTTCTGATTACTTACTGATGTTTTTACGATGTTTTCAGGTGGTACTTTGCTGTTATATCTGTCTCTGGAGTTTTTGCTGTGACGTTTTCTGTGGTTTTTGCGTATGTAGCAGACATAACCCAAGAACATGAAAGAAGCATGGCCTACGGTTTGGTATGGTTGCTATTTTGTTTGGTTGGGTTTTTGCTCCGTTTGTATTTTATTCAGTACTAACACTTCAGTCAGTAAAGCTTTTAAAAACTGATATTTCCAATTCTTTTTTGGCAAGTCAGTTTCAGCGTGAAGTAGGGTTAAATTATAGTCACCCAATTCTGTGGCTCCTTTTGAATATTCCACTCTACCTTAAACATAATATGACTATGTTAAAGCCTCTCTTTCTTAGAGTTATCATCAGTGCTAACAGTGTAATTTGGGAGCTCACATTAGCATTAACTACCTTGTCATTTGTAAAAAATGTAAGTATCTTTCTTGGATCGTTTTGGATCATTTTGGAACTGGCATTGCAGTATTGGGACTGCTGCTGCTGCTGCTGTCTCCATTCATATTTCCATTAAAAAAAATGCAGCCAGGTAACTCATCTGTCTTGAGTTCTTTTTGACTCTCCTCCATTTCTCCCAGTAACCTGCAAATCTCGGGAGCCTTCATGGGCTTGTATATTATGGATTAGCAGAATCATTTCTTGTGTTCAAGCTACAGAATCTGATGATACTCAGCAGGGATAGCTGAAAGCGAGGGATAAGGAACTAAATTGCTTCTTCTCGTATGTATGCGTCAGGAATTGAGGGACATTTGAGAGTGCCATGAGCTTCACACTGCTGTCCAGTTAGCCAAAAAATCTTTTTCTTCAAAAATTTTGTCAGAAATACACACTGCACAGACCCGGAGAAAAAGTTAATCTCTACCTGATAAAAATGGGAAGGCTTCTGAAAGCCAGGGAAAGTAAGTAATAACACTTCTGAATGTTATCACTGAAACCCTTACCAACTGTTCTTTGTTTCAGGTTTCAGCAACCTTTGCAGCAAGCTTAGTTACCAGCCCTGCTATCGGTGCCTACCTTGGTCGGGTCTATGGAGACAGCCTGGTTGTGGTCCTGGCCACGGCAATAGCCTTGTTAGACATTTGTTTTATTCTTGTTGCTGTACCAGAATCACTGCCGGAGAAGATGAGGCCGGCATCCTGGGGAGCGCCCATTTCCTGGGAACAGGCTGACCCTTTTGCAGTAAGTTTGTGAAATAATGGCGTATGTCATATTTGAAAATGCTGAGCTTTTAAGAAAATACAGTGATTGAATTTATTATGTTTCAAGCTTAAAAAGAAAAACAGCAAAGCTCATACTTTAATCTTGCACTTCTGCTGACGCTTTTGCCAGCGATCTTGCTAAATGTTAGGTGTCTTAGCTGACATGTTTTTCAGTACCTTTTATCAGGTGTACTTTTTCTGAATATGACAACTAAATATTTTCCAACACGTTTTTTCCTGCTGCAGTCCTTGAAGAAGGTTGGCCAGGACTCAATAGTGCTGCTAATCTGCATCACAGTCTTTCTTTCCTACCTCCCGGAGGCAGGTCAATATTCCAGCTTCTTCCTGTACCTCAGACAGGTAAACGAACATTTTGATACGGATTTGAATGGCAGTAAACTTACCAGCAGGTTACAGTGCTGCTGAATCAACACAAAAAGCATAGATATCAAATATAATTTAAAAGTTTGCAGCAGTTAAGTACTCCTGCAGATAGGATTTCTTTTGTTTTTAGATACAGAGGAATAAATGCATTCAGTTTCTCATATTTTGTTACTATGTTATTCTTGGATTATGAAGTTCACTCTGTCAGACTGCTTTGTTAATTGATGACAGAACCACTCACTGGTTCTCTGTTTGTGCCTCTCTAGTTTTTTATATTTTACTTGGTGGAAAAAACAAAATTTAAGTTAGCCTGGAGTTGAGTAACTTCTGCACTGACTATTCTTAGACTATTGTGTGTGATGACATGATATGCACTTAACATTCAATTGTCAAATTGTTTGTTATTTATGTATCTAGATAATGGGATTTTCATCTGAAAGTGTTGCAGCATTTATAGCAGTCCTTGGAATTCTTTCCATTATTGCACAGGTGAGTCACTGCTGAGTATTTCACTGAGCGACTTGGGAGGAGCTAAGCACTATGGAGAGCTTCCATGTTCTGGATCCAGAAATCTCACTCACCTTTTCTGTAGCTGTTCTTCTAAGCTTCTAACAGTTGATAACACTGCTACTTTAACTAACTTACTTAGATGAACAGCTTGCCAGATAAGAGTGTAGGTCATTAATATGCAAGGTGCTTTGTGTTGGGATAACAAAATCCTTTTGTTTAGAAAAAGAGAGAGCTTATATTACTTGCTAATCATCTAATTGATGATTTTTTTGGTACAGGCAAGGCTCCTACTTGGCAAATACTGCTTTTGAACTTTGCTTTTTTAATTAATTAATTTATTTGCATGTATTTAACATTTAGAATAAAATGTTATTTTTGTTTTCTTGTACGTTTCTCCCTGCTCTGTTAGACAATAGTTTTGAGTTTGCTCATGCGGTCCATTGGAAATAAAAACACCATCCTACTGGGTCTAGGATTTCAAATACTACAGCTTGCGTGGTACGGCTTTGGGTCCGAACCTTGGTACGTACATTTCATTTTTACATCTGAATTAATGTTTTTCTGCATTTTATCCTTTACCCAAGAGAGACACTTTTGTCTGCGTACGCACGAATACACGAATACATAGGTACATGTTCTGTCTGCAGGACTCTGTCCCTGTGGAGTAGTTACCTCAGTCTGTTTTCTGCAGGATGATGTGGGCAGCAGGAGCTGTTGCAGCCATGTCCAGTATTACTTTCCCAGCTGTAAGTGCACTGGTGTCACGAACTGCTGATGCTGACCAACAAGGTAGGTGTTCCTTAACCCTCTGAATTCCAGTCAAAGAAATCCATGAAGCCGAATGTATCTAGCGACTCACCTGTTACCATGGTAGCCCATGCACTTGAGCCTAGCTCAGAAACTGTAAAAATCCAAGCTGTGTTAAAGCTGTGTGTGCATTTTAAGTCCTTCTGTCCCAGAGGCAGAACATTCAGAAAATCTCAACAGCAGAAAAATATTTAGTGACACTGATGCACTCTTTATTTCCATTACTTTGACGCAAGTTAGCTTTGTTGTCCAGTGCTTCCTTTGCTATGAGTCTGATAACAAGGTCTCAGAATAGGCATGGCATAGGAAATACTGTTCTAGGCCTGCAGGGACATGGAAAAAGAGCCTTGAATATACCATAGGACCATTTTTCTGTACCCTTGTTAACGCTACCCATGGTACAGCACCAGTGACACTTTTCCTACTTGGATTGGCTTAAAAGGCTTAATTAAAATCACTGTTTATGTACGTATGATATTAATAGCTGACGGCATACGTTGTTGTTCTCAGGCGTTGTTCAAGGGATGATAACGGGAATTAGAGGCTTATGTAATGGTTTGGGACCTGCGCTTTATGGCTTCATATTCTACATATTTCATGTTGAACTGAATGAACTCCCTATGCCTGAATCGCCATCAGGAGGTACTGTCGTCACACAATACCACTTACAACAGGTATTCCTTTACTTACTGATTCCTAAACCAGAATTAGTTCTTGAGTATGATGCTGTGCTACGTTTCATCACGCTGAATGGAAATGAAGCATGTAAAAACAGCTTCTAAAATCACTCTCACAGAGCATTTTTTTTAAAATAGGTACCGTGGTTAATTTCTCTTTGAAAGAGATCCAATAGGCAACAGACCTTATAAAGAAAAGGAAAAAATAGACTGATTAGTAGCAGCTTTCTTGTCTTCTGTGCAGTTCCCTAGCACTGTATTTACTTTTCACATGTTGTGCATTGTAGTTGTGGTGTTCCTTAGTCTTTTAGCCAAGCCCTCTGTTTTTTACTTCCTAACTGATAATAAGAAAAAAGAGCAGCTGTCTGTACTGGCTGCAGCAGGATAAGGCAATGCTTATTTCCAGCTGTTACACTCAATGCTGTCTAGCTCTGGTTCACTGGTTAATTTTAGAGCAGAATCTCTGCCTCATTTCCTTTTTCTTTGGTACTTTTTTGTTAATGGTGGTTTCTTAAGACTGTTTTTCGATGGCAGTGAAAGCCAATGACTGGAAATGCTCATTGTTCAGGCCACAGAACTTGTTCTGCACTACTTTCATACAGTTGCATTGTGTGCACTGCCACCTGTTTTTGTTCTAGATGGCAAATAGCACTTTGAGAGGAGAGGCAAGAGTTCAGGTCAGCAGGGAGAAGATGCTAGATTTGAATCTTGTCCTGCTGCCTCCCAAGGAGCATGCTCTACAAGCTGATGTCCAGCTGCAAATGCCCAAAAGCACAGAAAATCTCCTACTGCTCAACTGTTACTTTCTTTCACAGAACGTGCCCTAGGACAGGAAGTTAGCAGCAGCAGTAAATGGCACGTTCTCTCTCTTAAATCTAAGATGTAATCTGTCCAGCTTTCTTCTAAAAGATTCCCCATGGAGGCAAAGTGTCATCTTGCCAAGCGTAGCAAGAAAAAAAAGCTGCTTTCACTTACAAAATGTGTAGTTTAGCCATCTTAGTACATTAACACATCTAGAGGCTTAATAACTTGTGTTGATGCTGTTTGCTTTCTTCCAGAATTCTATAATTCCCGGACCCCCATTCTTATTTGGGGCATGCTCTGTGCTGCTGGCACTGCTTGTTGCCTTGTTCATTCCTGAACACACCAACCTAACTGTACGATCCAGCAACTGGAAGAAACACTGTGGCAGTCATGGCCATCCCCACAGTCCACAAGCTCCTGGTGAAGCTAAAGAACCATTACTACAAGACACAAATGTATGACAAAAAAAAATCTAGAAGACTTTTTAGACATTTTCCATCAGCGGTTTGGGATACACATTCCACTTCCATCAAAAAGAGTTTCTTAAGGTAATCTTCAGAATTATCTTTCTGCATGAAATTTATAGAAATTAAAAAAAAAAAACTTCCAAAGATGTTGCCATTACATTAACAATATGCTTTTTCTTTCTTAAAAGTTAAGTACTTATCTCTTGCCATGAAATACTGTTACTATTAAACTTTACATTCTAGTTTGGAGACAAAAGAATATAGTCAAGGTTTGAGCATGTGTCCTTCTGTTTCCTTAAGGTGGTGAGCTTTAATTCCACTCATGCTAAGTCTCAGTGAGACATACGAGCATCCGTGTGGACCCATTCATTTTAATGTTGTAAAATCTTGGGTCAGATGATTCAAAGCCTTAATGTAAATGTACTCAAGTAGGGAAAAGGTGAACTGGTATCATTTATTTTGAAGAAGTCATATGGTGGATTTGTTGGTTTTTGGTTTTTTTTGTTTTTTTTTTTAAAGTTTGTACTAATATAAAAACTACAAGCACGCTTGCTGAACAGTGAAAGTTATTTTTATGTAAGTGCATTTACTCTATTTTTGAACAAATGGTAGTATCAAACTTTTGTTTAAATATTAGGTGGGTGTTTTGAGCCTGCAGATTTTAATATGGGCTCTAAAACTCTGCTTTCATAAATACCGTTTATTATACCACTATATTTCTGATGTTTGTGTAATCATACAAGGACCTCAAAACTTGAATACAGACTGAACTATAAGCTGATAGCCTTGAATACGTCAGTGTGCTCTATATAGTGGCCTTTGAGGACTATCACAGTAACCCTTTTACATTACAGAGCTAATGTTTTAGTCCTACATTTTCAGGACCCCTTAGTACAGAAGAAAGCTTTATACAATGACAGATGTGAATTTCTCTAAAAGTGTATATTTTTGTGTCCAGTTGTATTATTTAAGTGTTCCTTTGTATAAATTTGTGTATAAAGTATTGTATAGGTTTAAAACATTTTCATCTTGTGGTTATCGCTTAATGCTTTTTTACCTTTGAACATTCACCATGGTTGACCAAGAGCAGGAAAAAATATGTAAATATACTGTTAATAAAGCTGAATATTTTAATGAATTTTTAAATAATAGTTCATGTCATTTGCAACCTTAAAGTCATACAGCATATTTGTTATTCAGTAGGTCTGAGAAAAGCCTGGAGCGTTTCTATTTGTTAGCTAAGGCTATTTCCTGTTCTGGTTAGCAGCACCAACTGGCTGCAGCCCTCAGTTCCTCAGCACTCTCATGGATATGATCTACATCAATATGAGTGCTTATGGAGGCAGTCCACATTCAGTGCACTGCAGTTCTGCCTTTCCTGTTCTGAAATCTGTTCACCTTTTCACATCCTTTGAAGTCTTGTTATACCCACTAACGCTGACCTAGAACAAGCAGTGTGAGCACACAACACCTCAGAAATGGGTGGCTGCCAAACGGGGACCCTGCGTGCAGCGCAGCACTGGGCCGGTACTGCAGCAGTGCGTGGGGAGCAAAGTCCACAGAAAGGTGAGTAAAGCGTCACCTCACCTTGGCATGTCCCAGTACTGCAAATGGTAACTCAGTACTCTGAAAAGTAATGTTTTAAGAGTTTTTGATAAGCGTTTAATATTTCTAGAGAAGCTTGTACATTTCAAAACAAATGGATGCAAGTAAACGCGGTGCTGATTGTAAACAAATATACACATTTTGCACTGCAAAACAAACCACTTAAATATACAGTCCTCAGCTGCAGTTAAATATCGAAGGTATGAAGTATCTTTAAAAACAGAAGTATGTAGACAGGCTCTGCAATAAAAGTGTATTTTGGGTGTTCCAAGTACTTGCCTGCCATATTTAAAAATGAAATATAGTTACACGATTCTCGCATTTGAACCTGGATAGTAGAATGTGCTGAATAGGTTTAGTCCATTGCAATTTGAATGTCAGGATATTTTAAGTAGATTTCTGTGCAGTATTACGTTTGTGAAGTAGGATCAGTAAATACAAGACAGCTTTAGTTCATCTGTTCAGATACATTGGCTTACAGTATTTAATGCTTGGTTGTTAGAAGTGTAATAGTGGCAGGTGGGTAAGAATTTAGGGCAACCCAGGCTGAGATCCTTAAACCTTTGTTTTCACTGAAGGTATAAATCATTTAGGATCTTCCATTGCAGTATTTATAAATTTATATGCTATTCAAATTAGCAAATTTCAAAATTAAATCTGCTAGAGAAGAAGGGGTTGTGCTAACTCACAAGCTTGGCTGTTATTAAAATAAACATAGCCCAGAAAGTGCTGGAAAACTACCTGCAACATCATTTCTATGAAAGACCTAGAGGAAAGCTTATAAGGAATCATGTTTCCTATCAGAGAATACCAGAGAATACACTTGGTTAGAGTCACACTTGTTAAATACTATAGCAAAAAAAGCCAGTGCCATTTACTTGGGTTTTCTGGAAGACTACAGGCCAGGAAAAAGTCCAGCACTTAATTCAGTGACTGAAGTGCAGTGGTGTTACCATTAAGGTTGAGGCTGCTTAAAGCTCTGTCTTTTCTGAATCAGCTGAAAAGGCATCCAAATAAGGTGTCTTTCTCAAAGAAAATGGATTCAGATAAAACTGTCAGTTCACCCTGATACCTTTACTAATGTCAGTGTAGGACATCTTCATATCCCCCAAACAGTTAAAAGACAATTCTTAATATCCCTGGCTACTATCCTGGAAAATAAGCTGAGGCTGTTGTCACTGCGGCAGGTGGCGATGGCTGGACTTTGGGTAAGTAGGGTTTCAAGTACTCTGTAGAAGAGCAGAAACACGACAGTGTTCATAAAGGGTAACAACAGTATCTCAAATAAGGTCTTGTTTAACTATTTCCAAACATACCTGAGTTAAGTGTGTTTTGACTAAGCCCTCGTAAAGGAATGCTGTCTTCTTTTTTCTTGAAATACTTGGCTTCCAGCCCCAAGTTATTGCCACTGAAATAAAACGTAGTTAACAGCAAATGAGCAGCAATGGTGGACAGAGGCTCATTCAACAAAAAACTGAAGTAGAACTAGAGTTTTTATGAACTTTATCATTCAGCTGTTAACTATGACTGAGCAAATGAGAACCATCTGCAGCCAGTGGTCTGACTATCAGCTGGTAGCCACAGGCTTGTCACCAGAAGGGACAGACTGATGCAGGACCTCCTCCTGTAAAGCAAGTCTTCGTTTGTTGTGTATGAACCAAGCTTAGTGAGCAGTAAGTTGACTACAGCTCGAATTCATAAACATGGGAGTGACAAAAAGCAGCTCAAAGAAAGAGCTTGGTATTGGAAGTGTTTTTACAATTCCAGATACCCACACAAGACAAAGGGCACTATAAAAGAGGGAAAAAGCAGCCAGAAATGTAATGGATGATACTTACTTTTCCTTATTTGCTGGATGGCCAGTTGCTGCAGTCACTGCCTGAACATCTGAATGCTGATCTATTTTTGAGACCTGTGAGTTAAATTGAATCTGCAGAAACAAAGGAATTGCAGGTTACATAGAGCTACTCCAGACACGATGGTGCAGCAGCAGCTGGTATTCAGAGAAGGCTTTCTGAGGATTCAGTTCTCCTTACCTTGAACAGCACTGAAGGACAGAAAAGCATGCTGACTAGTAATCATACTGTCCCCTATTAAGCAGGGCTGGGATATACAGTAAGTATTAATGCATTCTGAGAACAATTCAGAAGCAGCAGCTTTGATGCTTTTAAGCTGTGACATTCTCAGTCAGAGAAGCCCAAATGCCTACCTTTGGGACTGGGCAGTGGGGGCTGGTGTTTTTGTTACGCGCTGGTTCTGCCAGCTTCTGGAAGGCGTAGAAGGGAGAAATGGGATGAGTGATTCCTGAGCTGGGAAAGGAAGGTCGGTCAAGCTGTGGAGAAAGAATGCATTAGTAAGAGAAGTAGAATACATCTGTAAAGGAGAACAATGACTGGAATGCATTTGCTGAACAGTAGCCACATCTGCAAAGTTAACACTTAAACCAGGTTAGTCTTTCTAATGAGAGGGAAAACAAACCTTTTCCAAGAGTCTATTCTTAAGGAAAACGGTAGCTTTTTAAAGCTTGTAATATATTTACTATTTTAACTTATGCTGCTATTTTAGCTTATGCTAAAAGAAGTCATATTTAATATATTAACCAATTAGAAGGCATGTATCTGTAAGTCAGACTTTGCTTGAATATACCCTTCCATTACTAAGAAACTCATTAGTTGCTAACAGACAGACGTACACACAGGGACAAAACAGTACAGGAAGCATTAAGCTATCTTTGTTCTTAACAAAAATAGTCTGAGGTGGTTTTTTTTTTAGTTTTGTATTTTCACATTTGTAAATCTCCCTAATAATCCAATCCAAAATAATCCAAACCTAAAATTCACTAATGATTTTTGTATGGATTTCAAAGCATGCACAACACAAACACTGAGGGTTTGTTTTGTTTTCATCCCACGCTTTACATTCTCAAAGCTAGCTGTAGCATTGCTAGATGAATTTTAAGAAGTAAGAGCTTCAAAAATAACCCCTAGGGCCAGCACCTCCGCAAGCACTCAAGGGACCATTGCTGTCATAAGAGCAAAACAAACTGCCAGTAGCGGATTAAAAGAAAAAAGGCTTTTTCCAGGCCATGCATTTGAAGAAATGAGGAGTGTTATCCGCACTCGTATCTTACCATGCTGTGAGGTGACAGGGCAGTCCTAGCGCCACCGTGCGTGCTGCTGGGAGTCTCCATCTTCTTCACCATCTGAACTTCATTCAGCTGTTTGTTTAGCCACGTGATTACTGAAGAGATGGAAAAAAGGTCAAGCCCTTCCTCACAGAAAAGCAACAGTGTGAGGGAAGTGCGACTCTTCACAACAAAGCAAGCAGACATCTCAGGAAAGTTGCCTTCCATTACTTGTCAGTAGCAGCTTAATCATCATATCATTTCACAGATAAAATACTATCAACATACCGTTTTCATTGGTTTTCAATAACTGCTTACTTTCTTCCAGTTTCTGTATTGTAGTTTCCAGCTGTTCTTGTAACTTGCAAACCTGCAATATCACCATGCTAATTATAAAACCATCAATAAGTGTAGTACTCATTAAAAACTTGAGAAAAATTATCGTATAAATAAGAAGTGAAGGATCAGAGAAGTTCTAGAGTTACTTAAAGAAGTTAGAACTCAATCTTATGCAGAATCAGTATGATAGCTCTTCTAAAATAAACTGTTTCTAGCTGGACTTAGGACAAGACTGCAACCAGAGACCTTTCTGACCTTCATTTTGCCATTTTTAAATAAGGAATGGGCCCTAAGCAGGGGAGAAATTCACTCTGTTACTGTTCTGGCCTCCATCACAAACTTTTCCCATGAATATACCTTCTGAAGCCTATCAGATACGTTGCTTTGTACCCCCAACAATAGGATTTTAATTTTCTTGCATGTGGATGAATCTCTCTCGCAAGTCAGTTTAACATGAAAAAAATGAAATGTTGATTATGCACTTAAACATTAAGTGCATAAGAGTAAATTCTTATGTAAAAAAAAAAAATTAAGACCTCATTGCTGTTAACAAATATTTTAAGGGTTTTAAACACACCGACCAACTGCCCTACATGCAGTAACACGTGCAGGATGCAGGTTAACCTATCGCAGTACCTCCTCCTCTTTCATTCGAAGAGATTGTCCAGCCTCCTGCAGTTCTCTCTGTTCTTTCTGAAGTCTCTCTTCTTTTTCTGCTAATAGTTTCTCTTGTTGAATTGTTACTGTATTTTTCAATTTTAATTTACTCATTAGGGTTTTCAAATCTCCTTGCAACTTCTTGATAATTTCATTAGCCTACAAAAAAAGAGTATTTTCAAAGTAATTCCTGAAAGTGCAAGACAAAGCAAATGAATGGCAGTTCCAACAAACCTTAAGAAGTTCAGCTGACAGTGACTTAATTGTTGTCTCAAGCTTTTCAATATGACTTCGTTTTTTGTCTGTATTCTCCTCCAGTATCACCTACAAAAGAATTATAAATGTTTTGTAACAATATATATTCCATATGGATTATGGAACATACACCACTTAGAACTGTAAATAGAACCTCAGCAACTCTTTTACAATCAGTCCATGATTTTTAGTTAAATTACATAGAGGTCTCTCAATTCACCCACTTTTACAAGCAGTACCACAAAATATTGCAACAGGAGCCGCCTTCATCAAACTGAATCCAGTAGACTTTGGATGCCGTAATTCAGCATCTTTAACTACATTTGCAAGCTTCCTTGCTGCACCAGTAGTCTGGTTATCCAGAAACCTTGAGAGACCTCAGTTAACAAGGTTCTACAGAGCTTTAGAAATAATGATTCTGAAACTCGAACCTTTTGTTCTTGTGTTGCATCCAGCACTTCTTTTGTTCTAATAACCAGTTGATCTTTGTCTTTGATCTCTTGCTCCAGAACAGCAACCCGGGTCTGTAGCTGGTTAATGAGTTTCTCCTTTTCATGACATTCAGCATCCAGAGTGCTGTTCTCTCGACGCAGTGACACCACCTCCTGCTTGGCTCTTTGACATTCCTAGAATGTTGGGAAGGAATTGGTTAACATTCTTAGGGAAAAAAAATAAGCCGAAAGCAGATCTAAAAAGATATCTATAAATTATAGTTAGCATAAAGTAGAAAAAAGTCACACAATATTTTCTATTCCAAGCAGAGGCAGGCAGCCTCACTGCTCTCAAAATCATCATCTTGGTGAGGGAAATTAATAAGCCATACATCTTCAACTCCAGAGAGCTTTGCTTTCAGTTCTCTGACCGCAGAGTCTCCTTTGTATCTCCTTTCTGTTAGATCTTTATTGATGACCTCAAGTTCCGAGAGTCTATTCTGCAATTGTTGAATACTTCTCTGGTGCAAACTTTCCAATTCCTTTTTCTGTTGTTCGTGCTGTTGTTGGCACTGAGTTTGTGCCTAGAATGAGAACGGTCATTCAGTGAAACTGAAGATCAAGCTAAGAAACTGCTCACATCAGCATACTGTGAATTCTTTTCCACTGTCATACCTGGAGAGCTCTTTCCTTCTCAGCTGTCAGCTCTTGTGTGTGTTTGCTTGTCAGAGCAGCAGTGTAAGATGTCCATTCATTTTTCAGTTTGTCCAGTTCTCGGCTCTTCTCTGACAAGCTCTGTTCAACAACCGTTCAGAATTTTAGAAAAAGTGTCATAGATTTTAAGAATGCAGCCTTTCATTTCATTTTCATTACAGTAACCTTCATTTCCAGTTCTATTTTCTTCCAACTTAGGAACGATAAAACAATCTGCTGCTGTTCCTAGCACTGTATCTTGTAGAAGTTTTAAACAAACTGCTCTCGTAGGGAGGGACAAAAAAAAACCCAAGGTCATCAGAATCATCTTTTCCTCTTCAATTTCTAATTCTCCCTTCCAGTTCAGCCAGCTAGTAGCCCCAGTTGCACAGAAACTGCAAAGATGAGGTAAGTATTCCATTACACAAAAAACTCCACGATAGGAGTTTTAATGGAATCTTTTTCCTGTGTCATGTTGGTCAAAAAGCCACCTTCGTACTTGTGCAGTCTGACCCACAGCTATCATCATCCTTTCAAAGCATAAATGTGAAACCACCACTGAGCTGACTATGAAAAAACAAATCAAAAAGCAGAGCAGCATAATCTGCAAGCCTTCTGATTTAGTTATAACTGTTTCACAGTTTTTGCAAATCTGAGGATTTCCACCCATTCACGGAATACACAGGCAGTTAAAATGCACATTACCTGTTGAGTGTAGCTCAGTTGTCTGGTAGAATCCTCTTCAGTTTTCCTAAGCTTTTCTTCCAATGTCATTTTGTCTTCCTATGTAAAAATCGATATCAAGACTAAATCTTAGCTCCCAAAATACCAGTACTCAGCTTCCACTTTATCATCACACAGTGGGTATGTAGCTGCTTAGACACAGTATTTGTGGAAAAAGCATCTTATGAAACAAACTTTGTACTGAATAAGCCATAAGATGTACATTCAAGAGAAAAAGGCAAGGAAAATATCCTGCATTATGCTTTCAATCAAGCCTCTATAAGGGAACAGAATCTTATAAAGACTTGTTTACAAAGCAGTTCTATTAGTAATAGATAAGTGAAATACTGAGAACGTAATTGGTTAAGATGGCTTGTTAGGTGGCTATCAACATCACAGCGCAGTGAACCAGGCTATGAAAGACAACAGTTACAGTAGGAGATTGCTGATTTTGTGTTCAGACGTAGCATGCTGTCAACTGCACCAACATTGTGAGTTGCTGCTCACAGCCAGTAGCCCTCTGAAGTCCATGGAGCCTCAGAATGACGCGCACACACCCGCGATTTCCTACACTCACAAGAGGCAGAAAGCTCACAGGGTGGCACTTCTGCTGTTGATCTGGCACTCAGCACAAGATGATGAAGCATTCAACAGCTGAACAGCACACGTGTCTGTAAAACACCTGATTTTCTGCCAGTTTAACTTACAGCACTTGGTTGAGTGCATATGTAAGATTTTCATTGCTAGAGTGAAATGAACAATTTAATTTTACAACAGGCAGCCAAATAAGCGCATGCAGTGACATACATGAACTGAGTTTAAAAAAACAAACCGAACTACACAGTTCTGTGCATACTTTTGAAGTAATAAGACTGAAAAAAATATGAAAAACCATTCCTATGTACACATAGCATCAAGGCCTTGTTGCAGCCACGGCAATCTTCACTTTACCTTCAGGCACTTCAAGCAGCTGGCTAAAAATTTCTTTATTTCTGCATCATTTCCTGGTAGGAATTTTAGTGAGAGGTGGGTAAGATGTTTGAAAGGGTTGGTCTCCACTACATTTAAAGAGACAGGTGTGTGATCTAGAACAGATGCTGAAGAAACTAACTGCAGCAAAAACCTGGGGGAAAACAAAAATAACCCAACATGTAACATTTTTGTTACTGAAGCTGTAGATACTACAAGCTGTTTTCAAATAAAATACATTATTATACATACAATAAAAGGCTGTTGTGTTTGTTTTGAAAAGGACTAAGACATTTAATTCCTATAAATAATTACCAACTGGAATGCTTGTATATTTTATCAAGAGATGAAAAAAAGAGTATTGAACTTCTGAAAACTTTCAGAAGCCCCTCTTAGATTCTCTCCAAAACCAGATCAGGCCTTTCCCAAAGGAAAACAGGCCCCTCACTTTCAGGTATCCTATCAGCCAGTGAAGTTCACACTGCACAGCACTGCAGGAGCTGCCCTAACTACTGGAGCCACGTGTGCTGCACTGCACTTCCTCAGCACCCGCACGCCAAACCACATACACAAAGCCCACGACACACAGGAGTGCACCTCAGGTCCGCCCCCTCCCTTTTTATATCTGAACACTGAAATGAAAGCAAGAGAAAGTTCTTGTCAAAATGCCTTTTTACTCTGCTCTCCTGCGAAAGAGGACGATCTGTTTGTACTCCTGTCCATTACTGTCCAACACTTCCCAGCACATCAGTGCTGCGTCCCTGCACGTCTGCTAGCTCCAAGTCTGCTAAGGAGGTGATCATCAGGCAGCAACACCACTGCTGAGACTTCTTAACATTCAGGCTCTGTCAGCAACACCCAACCAACTGATGCTTCAGGGAAAGGTTAGATTATATCCCTGTTCCACTGACAAATATGATAAACTCAAAACACGTGCACAGAGTAATGTGGTACTCTTATTACCCACCTGGGGATATCTTTGTTCTGTTCTTGAATGCATTGTTGAAGCAGATCTATAAACTTCTGTGGGAAAGCGGAGAAATCCACCAAGAGACCTTGCTGGGATTTTAAACTATATAAACGGATTGGGGAAAAAATATTAGCAATAAATCCAAATGTAATTTCTTTCCTAAAAATAGAATATTTTGTTTACACAAGTAGACTGAACCAATTCTGATCATGTCATAGATGTCTGACGTGTTATTTTCAATCCTGATCACTGAAGAAGTGCAATCCCATCCTCTGCTAATTATTATCCAAGATATTTTTAGCTTCAAGAATTCTTGCAAATGCGCTGCACAGAGGAAAGTTATAACAAGTGTTCCTTCAGCTGCACGTCCTCCTTAAGCACAGGGGCACACGGGGCACCAAAGGACAATGCTTCCCAGACGAGGGGATGCTCAGCTGCTACAGACACCACCTGCCCACTTGCCCGCTTAATTGCGCACCTTCACCACAGATGCAATGAACTCAAAGACTTGCAGAGTGCGTGCAGAAGCCGTACCTTGTGAAACGACTGAATAATGATACGATTAAACCTGCTCATCTGTCTATAAAAACAACTTTTACTTGGAGCCTCACACTGATCACATGCATATATGGTGTGCTATTTTTACAAAGGAAAAAGGACCTCAACCGTCTGCATGTGGTGCCCAACTAGAATGCAAAAAAAAAAAAAAAAAAAAAAAAAAGAAATAACCAGAAGACAAGGCCTCAAGTCTGTACATCTGTGTTTATGCAAGCATACTTTCCCCTTGGAATATGTTCTTAAGAGAGCACACAAACATAACAATCTCTAAGCAGCAGCTGGGTAGACAGAAGAGGCAGGGAGCGAGACGGGATGCGGCTCCGCGCCGCGCAGGGAACTGCGTGTCCGGTTCTGACACATCCGCACCACGCTGAGCCGCTCACTGCCCTGCACTGTGCTGTTCCACAAGCAGGAGAGAGCAGCACTGCCAAAATACAGGCAGCAATCCACAAGTGAGAAATGCTAGAAATCAAATTCTAAGACAAATCTTTACATGCTGAAAGCTTTATTTCATTCTTTATGACCATTTCTAAGCACTCACAAACATTACAACTTCACCTGCCTTTGAAAATCTTCCTCAGATATGACAAGGTTATAAAGGAAAAAAGGATCAGCATCATCAGTCAGTCTCACAGCCAAATCCTGAAAAGAGAGCGAAATACGATGTCAAGCTCCACACACCACTCCGTCTGTTCAAATATTGTAAAGCAGTATTGCACACAGCCTGCTTACTATTACTTTTTAACCAAAAGTAAGACAAGAATTGTGACAACTAATTTAGGAGAAAGCATCAACATTTAACATGATCTCTATTTTAAATAAAACTGTGGGGAAAAAGCAACAACTCAAGAAAACTGCTTCTCACAAAAAATAACGCAAAAATCATTCAACTTTCAGCAGCAATATTTCAAAATCCTACGTGTCTTCTTATTTTACATAAAGAAAATTATTTGCAAATTATTTGCAGTTTTTCCTCCTGTCATTAACAAGTATACAGATCCCATTTGTGAGCGAGCAGTTGATCACAAACACAATCACTCCCATAACTGCCAGCTTGTTAGCTCACACTGCTCCTAGCAATTAGAGACAACACCTTCTGAGCAGCCCATCTATTTGAATACAGAGCTTAGCAAAGCAAACAAAATTGGTACGACTAGAATCTGGCGCACTCACGGGGAACACTGCAGCATTATGCTGCTTAGCTTTTAAAAACGAACTCATCTGTTCACTGGAAATCTACACAGCATTTTGGAAGAGCTGCCTTCTCTGTCAACATTAGCCTTTCATTCCAAAGCCGGGGCCATAAAAAACACCAGGTACAACCAGTACCTCCCAGGTGCTCAAACCTACATGAAGAATTTAATACGCCCCAACAGAAAGTCAAACAAACAGAAAACTGACCAGCTCCTCCAACGGAGCTGCACTGTGACCATCACCCACACACACAACAGAAATACATTTCAGTAATTCGGGTACTACTAACAATAACAGAGCTCTTGGAGCTTTAAAAACAAACTCAGCAATTACATGTGAGCTAGCAGCTAGAACTGCTGATGGCACACAACCTCTTGGACAGGCTGCTGGGAAGGATAAAAACCCTGCTTGGCTTCCTGTGCCACGAACTGATCCGAGCACAGGGCATTATCTGCTTAGACTTGCTGTGTGCAAGAGGCTGTCAAGGCTCCCGCTCGTACAAGCTGAGACACAGCACAGAGCTCTTAGCTGAACAGTTTCTTCACAGCATTACCACTGCTGCAATTAGCAAAAGCTTTAACAAATAACAATAAATTGCTGCACTCACACACCAACCTTTCTTCATTAACTCTACCATCAACTAATGACCGCTCGTAAACATCCTGATAGGTAGAAATACAGTTGAAGTGACAAATCAGACATAAAACAGATTTTATAATCCTCAAGAGTAATCTTATTGCTGACTTCCTAAGACTGTGTTAATTATTATTTCTTATTATTTCTTTCCTGCCCCACTGGACTAATTCCAAGCATTCAAGGACAGCAGCACACACAGGGATACAAAACAAGATGCTGCGCCCACACAGCAGTTGTCATTCTCATTAGTCAAGGAGAGGTCTCTGCAAGGATTGCTGGTGCTCTACACCCCAAAATAAGAGCCAGGGCCAGACGTGCCCTTAAAGCTCCTCCAAAGGTCCCCATGTGCTTCTAATCTTAAAGTTTCTGAAGAACAGAACTCAAATGACAAACAGACCAACATCTTATTCTGCTTTCCCTTTGCCTATCTGTCCCACCATATAAAGCAATACAGATAAAACAATGCAAAACACAAATACAACTAATCCACAAACCTTTTTATGAACAGGGCTAGAAATTGACAGCAGCTCAATATTCACTCGAACATTTAATCTCCTGCGTACAAAAAGGTGCAACTCGTTAATAAACCAAGGAAACGGTCTTCAAAAGACGAGTACACAGCTAGGCTGCAGGAATCGGGAGGCATTCAGACAGAACCATTTTGGCAGAAACGTCAAGAACTGAGGACTGCCTGAGCTGCCCGGGAGTTACCAGCACAGCTCCTCAGTCAGCTCAGGGCTTTTCAGTTTTGTTTGCAGCTTTGTTGCTCGTTACCCATAAACTTCAAGCAGCAGTGCAGAAGCTTTGAACCTTTTTTCCAAAACCGGCAATTCTGCAAAATCCTGCCTACGTTTACCGCCGCTCGCAGAAGCGCAGCACGGCCGCTGAAGCCCCGATTCCTCGCCGTCGCGCAGCTCCCGCAGAGCGGCCCGGGCTCACCGCGCTACCGGGCGCCTCAGCCGCTCAGCGCTTCAGGCCAGAGCCGCTCCGATCCCGCACGCACAGCGTGTCGCGGCTAAGACTCACGGCAGGGAAATTCTCTACGTTTCAACACATTTCACGCAAAGTAACCCGCGCATCCGGCCGCGCTCGGGCTGCCGCTCCCTGAGGAGACCCGAACAACCGCCCGCGGTGCGCAGAAGAGATCCGACTACGGGGTGTCGTGCCCGTCCTTGTCCGAGCGCTGCGGGCAGCACCGGGCGCCGAAACGCTCCCGGAGGCGGCGGGAGCGGCGCCGGCAGAAGGCGGGCGGCCGTGGGGTAACGGCGGCGCCTTGGTGACGAGCTGAACGCCGCCCGGCGGCAGGCCCACGGCTCCGGGCTCGGGCCGCAACCCACGCGTCCCCGCTGCCCCTCAGGCCGTTACTCCTCCGCCCCCAACCCGCTGCCGCTCCGCTCTAAGAGGTCCGTAAGAGCCGCTCCGACGCCGCGGAACGCCTCCAGGCCCGCTCCTGACGAGCCCTTCCCTTCATCGGCCCCATCGGCGGCCTCGCGGCAGGACCGCGGCCCACGATCGCTAGGACACGCCAGAGAGCGAGGAGCTAAAAGAGAACTCCTCCAGAAGGGACACGAGAACCTCCCCGCAGCGAGCAGACGACGCCCGGCTACCCCTGGCCCGCCGCTCACCTCTCCTCGCAGCCCTGGCCCCGCGCTTGCACGCACACCTCGCGGTTGAACAGGAGCTCCGCCGCCATCTTGCGCTTTGAGTTTGGCGCTCGGCTCCCGCAGAGGAGGGGCCTTCGAGATGGCGCCCGGCAGCGCGCGCGGGGTGCGGCGGGAAGGAAATGGCGGAGCGGGAGGCGGCCGGCGGCGGCTCGGGCTCCGGGGCTGGCCCGCTGCCGGGGCGGTGCGCCTTCTTCGTGCAGAGGAAGAGGCGCTTCTGCAAGATGGTCCCGGCGCCCGGGAGACGCTTTTGCGGGGAGCACGGGCGGCAGGAGGTACCGCGTGCCGGGGCGAGGGGAGGGGCAGCCCGGGCACCCGGGTCCCGCACGGACGGACCGCCGGCTCGGCCCTGCCGTCAGTTACGGGTCTGGGATCTGCTGGAGCGTTCGGTTCCGGCCCTGTTTCTCCAGACCCCCCTGAATAGATGGTTTGCGATTCTCAGATGTTCTTCAGCAGCTTCTGTGCGACAGGAGCACTGAATGCACGCTGACCTGTTGTTTAAAACTTTCTTAACCAGAAAGAAAATGACAGGAAAAGAATTCCGTGCCCTCTTGATCCGAAACAGTAAGTATATGCAGAATATATATATATATATATATATATATTTTTTTTTTTTTTTAAAACATCAGAGATCTCACTACCACTGGTGTGACTTGCTTTTCCTTTCTCTTTGGATTTCAGTACCGTGTATGAAGACCAACTACAAAAACATTTAAAAAAATGTAATTCCAGAGAGAAGCCAAAGCCGGTGAGTGTCCGTCAGCTGTGCAGCCCAGCCCATGACAGCCTTGTGCAGCAGCCCCTGCAGTGCCATAGGGAAGGGAAGGCCCAGCGGTTGCAGGCGCTGCGGTCAGCACAGCATGGCAGGAGAGCACTTGTTGATCTGAAATGGAATTCGCTTCTGCTCCCTGTCTGCTGTATCCCCTTCTACCTGTAGTTTGGCATAACTTTTGATCCTCTTAGTTATAAATGAAAACGTGGAATGGATTTTTTCACAAAAAATGTCGTGGTCTCTCGCAGTGCCACAGCTCTCATTTTGCCTTGGAAAAACAAAACTAAAAGGCAGCTGTAGATGTTTCCTTGCCTCTGGCGCTCTCCTAACCCAGCCCTGCCAGCTTTGTGCAGGTTAGCAGTGTCATGGAAAGCTTGGCTGACAGATGCAGGCAGTGCTAAAAGAATGAATAGGATAGGATGCCATGTTTCAGCAGCTGTTCCAAGACAACATAATAACTGCTGCAGTTGTAAAGCTGTGGTCACTGTGACCAGCCTAGAAAGCATTAACAGCTTAGTTCTTATTAACATGCTTAATCTTGTAAAAATGTGCTAGAACAGTAACTTCTGCTGGGGACTCAGGATTAGACTTCAGGAAAATAGTTTTTTTTTCCTTTGGAATCTCTTCTTTTGCAGTGGATTCCTGTTGCTGTGTACAGTATGATGAAAGCACTGAAGAAATTAAGTTTTTGCTTCAGAGTAATAAATAGAATCAGATTGGTTTTCTTTGCTTTTTAAAGGTCTACTTTGTTCAAGATATTAATGCAGGTGTAAAAGAAGTAGCAGAAATACCAGCAAATCAAGTGAGTACATTCATTTGTTCTAAAGCTTTTGCCCTACATAACATACTGCCATTTATGGTATGACTAAAAAACTGGCAAAATAAAATTCCTGCCTTCGTGTTTTTTCCTTAAAGGTAACTCTCTCTTCTCTATCCAAAGAAGAGCTTGAGAACTTAATTATCAAGTTGAAAAAAGCAAGTAATGGTGAGCTCACTAAAAATAATACATTTTGAATAAATGTCTCCTTGCTATTTTTGCTGTTAAATATTTATGAAAAGATGAGATGAACTTATACTGGACAAACCTGAAGTAATTAAGATGTAGGCAATCCTCTAATATCTACATTTTACTCAGCGGAATAAACTAGGTTGAAGCAAAGATAGAACTTTGATCTTTTGTCCATATAGCTACTTTCACTTCCTTCTGTGCTTTTTGTTGTTGTTGTTCTCCGCTCAAAAACCACTACAGATAAAAAAATATATATTTCTGTTACAAAGTTACAGTGATAGGTTCCCAAAAGGCTGTTTTGTTCCTGCCATAATTTGAGCTTGTATCTGAATATGAGTGGCAACATACCTTGAACATGAGTTTTGAAACATACGTGTTGCAAAACCAGAAACACTTCAAACCTATACTGAAAAATTCTGCCTTTGTGTGCAGGTCTGGAACTTGACCTTAAAGAACAAGTACTTTCTCACCAGGCTTTAGAGGAAGCCTTAAATGACCCAAAGAACGGGGACTCTGCTTTCAAACACTTGAAACAACAGGTATGGCTACTGCTATGGATGTCTCTAGAAAGGTGTAACCGTTCTAATGGCTGCATGTGCACAGTGTTAGATACTTTACACAGAGTAAATCTGATGCTTTATAATTCTGTGCTTTTCAAATACTAGCATATATATATATAAACCTTTTCAAATACTAGCACATATATATAAAAGAACAGCTGTTTTGCTAGGTGTCAGTAATGGCTAACTAGGCTACTGAAGTAGAATGTGCAGTTCTTCTGAGCTTTCATTTATACATTTTTATATTGACTTAAGATAGAGTGGAGTTCTGTGGCAGGGTAATGCTCATTAGCCAGAATTATAATTCTTTTCCTGTGTGCGCACAGGATCTCTTTCCTAATCTGTCCAGGAAGGAGGACTTGAAAAAGTTTTCTGCAGTTTGGTGGAATAATGATTTTTTTTTTAATCAGGCATCATCATATATTTGCATGGCTCATAAATAATCTTTTGATATTTGTAGGCTTCTATTTTAGGTAACATGGAAAAATTACATTTGCTTGGTCCAGGAAGATGTTTCGTTGAGTTTGGAGCTGGGCGAGGAAAGCTGTCTCACTGGGTTGATATTGCCTTACAAGATACTGAAAACATTCAATTTTTGCTTGTAGAAAGGGCAACTACAAGATTCAAGGTAAAAGAGGATATTGTCATATTAGCAGAGTGTAATTTTTAAACAGTTGTCATCAAAGCTGTTAACATTTGCTTTGCATCTTCCAAAATAACATGAAGTCTTTAAAACATTACAAGTTCTACAAGTGTGATTGTGTGCGTTCCATACTTTGCCAACAGTACACTTATTAGAAAAAATTCTTGCTGTCTTAACGTTGGAAATTAACTTCAAAAGTTACTAAAGCTGGTCACTACGAGCTGCAGCAAAGCTGTAATTATTAGCAGACAGCCCTATTTAATTATCCTGTTTTATTTACACAGGTGGATGGAAAACATAAAAAGAGAGATTCTACATTTGAAAGGCTTCAAGTTGATATTCAGCATTTATGTTTAAGTAAGTTATTTCTTGACCTTTATACCTCTAAAATAGAGGCTTTATTTTAGAAGTGAATACTGGATATCAAGTCAATTAGTATGTAGCATGCTTATGTGTATCAGGTTCTCAGTGGTTGCTTGGACACATCAACAGTGCATATATATAAAAAGTAACAATTTTAATTATTAAGCAAAATCCTGCATTTCCAATCCTGCATTTTAATAAAAGGCAAAGTATTTAAATAACCTTTTATCTGGAGCTAATCTCAGCCACAAATAATTCCAGAGTTCTCTGGTATTCATTTTACTGCTGCTTGCTTATTGCTGCTTGGGAAGAAAATACTGTTGCTTCCTAACAGTATTAAAATATATTCTTTGCTTTTTGCCAGGGCTGAGTTGTTAAACAATAAACTAACCATATGCTTCTCAGACACAGAATCTGCTGCTTTTCATTTAAAAATAGTATCTTTTCAGTAGCTTATAACTCTATGTACAAACCACTGCATTTTTAGTACTGGTAAACATTTATTTGTTAAATGTGCTGAAATAAAATTATCCAGAACAAGTATTTGCCCAACTAACATAATACAGGTCATTTTGTATTTTGTTTTGTTTATTTTTCAGATAAGGTGCCTATTTTAGAGAAGACAAAACTACCAGTGGTAGGAATTGGGAAACATTTGTGTGGTGCTGCCACAGGTATGCATGATATGTGTTAACCACAGGACAACAGGATATTAAGCCCTACATCCCGAAGGGAATGATCTTCCAAATAGTTACGCTTTTCTCTCCAACTACTTGTTGAAGTAATTCTATAGAAATTCTATAATAAATAGAAATTCTATAATAAATATCTGTTAACTACAATAGAACAGAAAAATGGATAATAGTAGACAGGTTTTACTTTAGACAGAAGCAAAACCTTTCTAGTTTGTTACAGAGTAGACCAAAGGATAGTGTGGGGCATGGGTCATGTATTTGTCAGTGGTTGAGAGTATGTTCCTTTTTGCACCATCATCTCTACCCTAACGTATTTTTCTTTCTAAATGAATATTGGCTCTGTCTGAATGCATATCCCAAGCAAACAATAAGAACTTTTATTTCTGTCCTGATAATTTTAAACCATTACACTTTTCCTAATGTTACATGCTTAACTAAGTTGAGAAAGACCTCTCATGTATAAAGCTTATGTAGGTATTGTTGCAAAGATGACACAGTTAAACATTTAAGAAGTATATGTATTATTAAGAAGCATAAACATTTGGACATTAAGAAGCATATTTATTAAAGAGAGTGTGTCCTGGATGTGAAACTTTTAGAGCAATATTTGCATGCTTTCTAAGGAAGGATAAGTATGCCAGTCTGGTAATCAGAATATTTCAGCTTGATTGGGGTAGAAGAAAGACTGAAGAGAATAAGAACTTAATAACTGTGCAGGACTCATAATATTCATTTAGCATATGAAGTTTTCATCCTTTCACAGTATGCTGCTTATTTTTAGCTATCCTCAAAGTTGTTGCTTTTTGGCTTGTGATGCACTTTCTTTCTTTGTGGGAAGCATGTTCCCAGCAGCCATATAGCCTATGTAAGTGAAGGCAAGGTGTACATTCATTGCTCTTATTTTCTGTATCTTTCTCTTCTTTTTTTTTCTTTTTTTTTTTTTTTTCCCAGATCTTGCTTTGAGATGTTTGGTAGAAAGTTATGCAACTTGCTGTAATGAAGAAGATGAAGAGCCTGCACCAAAACGTACAAAGAATAAGGCAGAAGGAGCTTCTAACAGTTCAAATGATGATGACAATGAAAGGAACAAAGAAGACTTTAAGCCTGTAGCTGGAATTGTTATTGCGCTGTGTTGCCATCACAAATGTGACTGGACACATTATGTAGGCAGAGAGTTCTTTAGATCAGTAGGACTTGGACCAGTAGAATTTCATTATTTTCAAAGGATGAGTAGCTGGGCCACTTGTGGCATGAGAGGAGCCATAGCCAAAGCCTCTACAAATGAAGAAAGTGAAGATCACACTACCAACACAGAAGAGCATGGCCAAATATACAGTAAAACAGGGACTGGTTCTGATGCTCTACAAGGGTATGTGATTTCTTTTTTTTTTCTAGCATAAAAACTCTTACAAAAATCAGAATTATGGATATTGGAACATGAAATTGGTTTGGGTCTCTGAAATAACTCATTTTACAGAAGCAATATAATTACTTATTCTATAGAAACATTCTACTTTATAAATAGAATTTTCATGAATGTAAATATTTACATACACTTGCCTGATTTGAAGTGAAAATATACTGATTTTAGTAGTCTTTCTAAGTTCAACTGCTAATGTTAATTAACAAAATTATTTTCCTAACACATTCTGTTCTTTTTTTTTTTTTTTCCCTCTCTGTGAAAGTAGGCTCCTTACTGTTGAAGAGCGGAAGGAGATAGGGTCCCTCTGTAAACTTGTGATTGATCACGGACGGATCAGATATTTACAACATCGAGGATACAAGGCTGCACTACAGTACTATACAGATTCCTCTGTGTCCTTGGAGAATGTACTGTTGACAGCTGTCCCAGAGACAACGACGTGACAAGATGCAGATTTGGAACTGGCAGAAAAACTACAAAATCTATCTGGATTGTATAAAAAGCAGATTTAGTGCTTACAGAAAACCAGTTTTACTCTTTCTTATCCCAAGAAAAGGTTTTATATTTCCCAGTTTGACTGGAAATTAAAAATATGCAAAGCAGTTCTCATTACTAGAAAAATGAAATCCCTAAGAATACTTGAAACTAATTGCAAGCCGTATTGTTAGGAAGAAGCATCTTGTGATAGTTTCTACTTACAGTTAGGTTCCTTCATCATTAGCAGTTATGATAGGAGAAGCATCAGAAGTGCAGCTTTCCACATTTCCTGAAAGACAGTGGGTTAAAATAAGAGAAATCAACATAATTTGTTTCCAATTAGATGGTTAGGATACTTTTGTATTTTCTCCTAAGTTATTTACGTATTCTTAGGTACTTATTTCATCAGCTCTAGGAGCATTCATTAAAGAATAAAACTTATTTTTAAACCACTTGGCTTGATGTATTCTTGTTAATTTAAATATTCATTCATAAAACATGGATAAGAAAAAAGTTAGCTTAGGGTTCTGAAGAGCGTTTTTAAGCCTTCAGGACATGCAGAATGGAAGATCAAAGAAAATGTTTTTATATCTTCAGTGGATGGAATTCTTTAAAGCTGCCACCTGCACATCAGTTTAGAAGTGCATATTTTGATCCTTTACTAAAGCCATTAAGCAGGCAGAGAAATTTAATGTTTCCTTTCACATTACTAGCAGCAGGGTTTTTTGACATAGCAATTTAGAAGTGAGATGAAAGTGTAGGGGCTGCTTTGCTTAGGAGACTGGGTTTTTGTCAGGGAGAGACAGAATTCTCCCCTTCCTCCTTAAATTCAGCTTGCAGACTTTGGAAAATACTAATCCAGGCTTTTCATGTGTCATTTGTGTACATACTCTAGTTTTTTTTTACCCAGCTTAACCTCCCTTTGTCACATCACTCCAGGGGGACTGGAATTAACAAAAAACCATACCTGTTTTCTTCAGTGACTCCTGGATATACATGTGCATGAATTCAATGCCGAACATTTCCTGTTGCTCCTCTTCTTCTGTATTCTCACATGGAGGGAGTGTTATCTCTAACTCCAGTGGGTTGTCTCTGAAGTTGACAAACCTGTCAGGTCAGTGGAGAAGGTTATGCTTGCATTACATCTTGACCAGAGAGAACTTTTGAAACTGAATTAAGATTTATCTGCCAATATTTGGAACAAGAGAAACAGAATTTATGGATATTTTTCCAGGTGCTATGAGCCTTAAGTTGAAACCACCAACGCACTAGCAGAATCAAATAACTAAATGAAGAATTCTTATAATAACTAGCTGATAGTTGTGGGAGAAAACATTGCAGTTCTCATTTTATTTTATGGGTTTCACTTTGTTGTCAGTATAATCCAGATTAGATAAACAGATTAGAACAAGTGTGCAAATGCTGTGTTCTCACTGCAAGGTAAGTCCACCCAATGTCTGTCTATTCTTAGTCCACTCCCATGGTTTGTTCCATATATACCATGGCTTGACCGTTTATGATGCTTGCTTTAGGGTAATACTACAGTGTGCCCATGATATTCTTACAGCTGTAGGAAGAAGGAGGCCAAATAAACCCCATAAAACAGACATTTCCCTACTTAAGAGAATGTCGCCTCTGAGTCCTTCTCCCTCAAACCATTACACCCCACAACAGCTACCCACAAACAACTGAGACTATACAGATAAAGCCTACAGACCTCTCTTTACAAATTAAAGCTTATACAAGCTTACGTGCCCCTGATGTGCAGAAATGTATTAGTCTCCTTAAACTTTGAGAGTGTAACTATCTTAGCTTACACTCTTCAAATGCATTGTGCTTCTCAAAGCTTTCTTGACCAGATTCTCAAATGTTGTGAATCTCTAATTATGCTGTATAACCATGAACACACCTTTTCCGCTTCCTTAGCATCACTCTATGATACACAACTTAAGGGAGGCTTTAAAACTTATCTGCTGGTAATTATATTTCTGTTGCTTTTTCTTACCTGAGATTTGTCATGTGTGTCATACAAGAAGGAATATCCTTAAGTTTGTTGTTGCTAAGAACAAGAGTACTAAGATTTTTCATATTAACAATGGTTTCTGGCAAAGAGTTAATTTCATTCCTTTGGAGCCACAAAGTATGGAGATTCTCCATTCTGTAAAAGTAGGTATTTCCTCAGTCAAGATTTAGAAAATTTGAATAAATAATAAGATTTATTTTCTAAATTGATCATTTTTAACAGCCACATAAAGGACTCACATAAAGAATAATAAAAATCTCTACGAAAATCCCGCATCCAAGATAACTATCTAAACTGCTACTTGAAAACGTCATTAGCAAGAAACATTGAACTTGGTAACAGTACATGTACTATTTATTTATTTACAAAATTAATTATTCTAACTTACCAAATACACACAGAAGCTAATAAATCTTAAGTTTGCCATCAGGTTAATATTGAAATAGCTTTTGAAACAGGATTTAACCATTAGAATTTCAATGCAGTATTATTCAGACTATGATGTGAGCTTTGAGCTGTGTTTACCTGTCAATAGCATCAGGAAGCTTCTGGAGTCGATTTCCTCCCATATCTAACCATTCTAAATTTGGCATGTTCAGAAGAGCTGAAGGGATGGTGGTGAACTGATTCATACACAAATCTATGTGTGAAAGCTTCTTTAAATCACTTAGCTGAAAGGAAAGAGATTTAATACAACTTCGTACTGATGTTCCATTACAGCACTCATGTCATGTTTACTGAAAAAAAGAAAATTTAACATTAAAATTAACAATTTAACATTAAAACACATTTGGGAGTTTGTAAACACAGAATGGTTTCTGAGATACATTAACTGAATTTCAGTGTACAATTACAGCACTCACCTGGAGGCTGGGGATGTAGGTTTGAAGCTGTTCAGGTGGTTACACTTTATCACCTTTGTCTCATTTAGGGTGAGCGCCCTAAATGCTGAGACACTGAATGTCATGACTACAATGCAGATACATCCCAAATATAAAGGAAAGGATTTTTAAAGACATCACCTGGAGCTATTTAAAAGATGTGTAGATGTGGTACTTAGGGACACGTTTTAGTGGTTGACTTGGCAGTGGCTACGTTAAGGGTTGGACTAAATGATCTTAAAGGTCTTTTCCGACATAAATGTTTGTGATTATGTTCTACGATCACTGTCTTTAGTATTTTATGCTCAGCTGGTGCTTCTCCATGCAAGTTGCTCTATTTCATTAAGCAAATATTTAGTTTTTTGTGGTTCATATAGCATGGATGGTATTTTGGAGGGAACTTAAGACACTTTCAGTGTTGTAAAGTCCATTAGTACTGCAAGGCATTAAAAATTAAACCCAGCCTCAATGAGTGCTGCAACACCTCAGTCCTTTGGTGAATCATGTATTCAAATGCTTTTTCTAATTTTCAGGCAATGAAAAGATGTTTGATGGCAAATCTGGCCCAAATGAAGTACTTGCATGTACATAGAACCAAGCTAAATTTACACTAAATATCTCAGGTGTTTGCAACATGATGAACTCAACAGGAAAGAACTATGTACTTACTATTGCTTACTATGAACTGTTACTTTAAGAGCTGTTGCTCTATATTAAATCTTACACTTGTATCCATGTAGATTTAGTAAATTCTGCATTTTGATTAATCATGTATGTTTTTATTTGAAGATTTATTGGATTTTGTCGCTTGGACTTAATTTTGCAATGCTCCATTACTGTGGTTTTTTATACACTAGAAGAAGCAAATATGGTTACGTACTTGACATTTCTGTACCTAGGAGGTCTAATAGTTGGAGATGGAGGTCTCTTTCACATGTACTTTAGACCAAATTAAATCTCAACAGTATATAAGCAATTGCTTTATTCTCATTTAATTGCTTTCAGCATCTTCTCAGAACAAAATTAGTTCTTTTTGCACATTGGCAGTTGTCTAAATCACACAAAACCTTTTCATAGCTAGAAGTCCAGGTAAAGATGCTTTCAATTATACGGTGGCAAAAGGCACAAACTTGCATTCTCAGCCTTAAAAGTGAACTCATCTGTGCTAAGGTATCAGATCCACAGTGGGGTAAATCAATCAGTGAAGATCTTCAGCCTAAACTAACATCAAGTGTATTGCTGTCCTGTATGCTCATTTATCTAGACAAAGATTAGCTCTTGCAACTACTCAGGTAGTTGGATTGTCATGTGTCTTCAGTTGGATTAGTGGTATGAATACTGTTTATGTGTGCATTTATATGGAACAGTTATAACATCAGAATACTAAAGCAAATATAAGAACAGAGAGTAAATTCAAAATATACATCACAAAATAAATAAGTAAATAAATAAATCAGAATAGTCAAAACCTGCAGAGGAAGATCACTGATATTCCTGTTGACAGCCAGTTCCAATCTTTCCAGACTGATGCAATTACTTATTTCCTTAGGAACAGACTTTATTCTATTGTAACTGAGAAGCAGCTCTTGGAGGCCAGTCAGCTGGCCTGCAGAGAGCACAAATGAGAAAGAATGAACATGAATATTTATTGTATTTGAAATAGAGCATTAATGTTTTTCTGTTATCCTAATAATGCTATAGAAGAGTTCTGTGTTCTCATAGTACATAAATAAATAAAAATTTAAATGAAAGGATTTCAGGACTCTAGTACAGAATTCTAGATGAATACTTCAAAAAATCCAAAAACTTATGAAAAGAACAACTCACGCCATGAACTCAGAACTTGAACTTTTTTTAAAAAAAAAAAAAGTTTATAGGGAATTGGTGGCCTTAAGATCTCTACCTAACTGCCAAATATAAGTAATGTTTTCTAACTACATAGCTGTAAACTTAGGAAGTTAAAATGCCAAGAAATTGCATGCTTGTATAACGTTAATTTTCTTAGAAAAGCAATATAAAACAAAATAAAGTACAGCTCACCAATTTCTTTAGGTATGCTTTCTATTGAATTCCGGGATAGATCGAGAACAACAAGATTGTGAAATCTTCCAACAAACTGAGGAATTTTCTGCAAGCTAGTTCTATGAAGCTGCCATTCTTGGAGATGGACTAATTTCAATAAGCAGGAAGGTAATGTCTAAGACAAGAAATATAAATCCAAAAAAAATTCAGCTTAATAAACAAGAATATGGGTTTAGTCAGAAAGTGGTGGTAAGATTTTTGTTTTCTCATTAATATTTTGTATTGCGATTTAAAAATAATAATAAAAAATATTTCCTTCTTCTCAAACTCCACAGTAACATCCAAAGAAGAACTCTATCAGTGTGGGTCATTCTAACCACCAGTTTCATCTGCAGACTGTTCCCTTTCAGGATTTAGACATCTGAACTACTGCCATTTGTTTGAAAGGTTTCAGGCTTTATAACTGAGGATGAAGCTGCTCCAAATGGATTGTTGCCTTTAAATGATTATTTAAATAACATTTCCTGTTCTGTTAAGAGCAGAAGGATAGAAACACTCCAGTCTTTGCAAGTTACGAATTCCAAACAATAACCAGAGCTTTCCTATATTGAACACCAGAGTATTGCTGGCAGGGCTGTAACTCTTACTGACCTCAACATAGTCTAATTCTCTTCATCAAACTGGCACCTGCATTTCTGCACTGATAAAACTACCAGCTCTGTAACTTGTCCTCACTGCTAGATCCCATTCTGTTGTTGATTCTACAGTTAGCCAACTCCCTACACACATTAGAAATAAGAATCTGAGAATCAAACTCACTCGTTGTCACTCAGAAAGTAAGTAACAAAAAAAAAAAAAAAAAAAAAAAAAAAAAAAATCTATCTGTGCACCTAAGCACAGAGGTTTTTCATCGTGAGATATTTCAGTGCTTTGGGTGCATTAACAAAGTGAAGATGTACCTAATTAAACTCACATTTTGCAATGTAAAATCACTTCTAATGCAAGAAAGCCTTTTGGGCTTTATTTTTGCAGAGGAATGCTTAATACTTGAAACTAAAAAAAATCAGCTTGCTTTTACATTCTCACAACAGTGTACCTCAATTCATGGTTGGCAAAGCAAAACATGAGCATTTCATGATTAGAAGTAGTCATGATTAGAAAGAGTCAAAGCGCGAGCGTAAAGATGTAAATAGTAATCTTCAAATGCATCAAGTCATTCAGTCTTCATTCAGCAATATTAATACCTATACACAATACCTTCCATTCTTCTTCCTCTATCCTTAAAACTGCTCTTCCATCTTCATTAACTACTTTGTCTTTGAGTTTTGCTAAAGTGGTTCTCTCCTCCCAGACAAGCAGTAACCTACAAAGGGAAGAAAATTTATTAGTGGTGCGGCTGTAAATAAAGGCAATAATTACCAGCCATTGTATTACTGGAAAAACAAAGAGGCAGGTACTTTGAATGAGTAAAAATATTGTTTCTGAATGTTAATTATATTATCAATTGAGGGAAGATAAGAACATGAAGTAATGTTTGACTGAGTTATAGTTACTCTATTCATCTGCAGTTCTGCATAGATTAGTTTTACAGTCAAAAGGAAAATAAAACTTTATTCAGTTTCATCACACTGCAGCCAGGAAATAGAAGGTAAACTCACATAAAGTGACAGTCCCAAAGTCATAAATTTTGAAACAATCTCGTGGTGGAACAGAAAGCTCTCAGTTCCACCAAATAGAAGTTCACTCAAACAAGGCCAATCAGCTAGAGATTCTTTTAGCTTTGTTTTCAACAAAGATTTTTTTTCTTTTTTTTAATTCAACACAACAAGAATTTTAATAATTAACCCACTTCTTTTTCTGCTTTTATTTTCCATTTGTGACTTCTGAATTTGTTATTCCATTTCAAACATCTGACGAATGAGGAATGGTTCCAAAAATGCTAAATTTCTTCACATTTTGTGAAATTGCTGGCTACTCAGAAGAGAAGACCAAACAAGGGTTAATGCTTCCATTGAGAATAAAAAAACTAGAGCTAATTAGAGCATGCACACAAAAGAGGATTTTAATATCTGTATTAATTAGATTTAGTGTATATGCTAATATTTTTATCACAGAACACATCTGATTGATTGCCCTGAACGTACTGCCAGATTCTAACCAGTGGGAGTTCTATGCAGTAAAGACTAAAGAATTAGACTGTGGATGAGTTTGGAAAGACTACTTCCAGTCTTCTGCAATGTAACTTAGAGTCTAGGTTTTCACATATCATCTACAGTTTACCTACCTTCCTGCAGACCTCTCTCTGAATTCCTTTTCTTTCCGTAATTCTTCATTTATCTTCTTTATTCTCACTTCCCAAAGTGTCTTCACAGCAGTGAATGATCCAATGCAAACAGCAGTTTCAGTCATGATTCTTACATGTTCAGGTTCAACCACAGGACTCCAACTGTGAATTTCAGCGCCTTAGTGCTTGTATCACCTACTGCATGGGGGCAGTGACATGAAAACTAAAATACAGACATATCTCCTTGATTATATCATTGAATGTAGTTAATGTAGGGCTAACAGAATATTACCAATTGCTCTGTATGTACAAAATAATTGTACCCAGTTAAATTTTCTGAAATAAAATACAATGTAAACAAGTAAAAATGGAAATTAGTTTCAAAAATTGGCTTTCAACAAAATCATTATGCAATGATCTAGAGAATTTACCACGGGAGACCATTAAACCATAGCACTGTTATCAAAGATGTTGACACAACTAAAATAAATAGTGACAAAAGAAAAATAATTAGAAAGTATAAGGAATTTCAACATTCATTTTGGGAAGCAAATTAAATACTAACTTGAATGTACAATTTTGAACTTTTTTTTCCCAAAGGCACCTGTATGAAGGATCTTTTTACAATCTCTTCTGCATTCTTCTTGAGAACAACTGTTTCTTTCAGTTCATTACAATTGTAGACTGAGAACAACCATCATTACTAAATGTGGGTACAAGAATTAATTCCCCTTCCAGGAAGAAATTAGTGTTCTGTGCAACTCCAGGTAATTAATCATTACAGTTGCATCCTGGGTAGTATAAATATTTGCAATGAAAGGAATTTTGCACTTCAGAGAAATTGATATATTGCTAAAAACATGTTAGCATGTGCATTTATTCGTATTATTTTTCTTAATAGTATCTCTCACAGCATAGTGTACAGCTAGTAATGCATTACCTTTTTAAAAAAGACTTCTCATACTCTTCACATCTCTTTCGCCATCTTGTAGACCTCCCGAGTGTCAAGATCCAAATCAAATCAGGCTAATGTTTTGAAATCATCTTTTCCTTAGGGAGATAATTAATACATAATTTTCTGAAGAGCAGCAAAGACACTCTGTTATCCCAATAAGCACACCCTCCAAAAAAAACGTTCTACTGCCATTTTATGTTTATCATGTCTTTTGCTAACACGGTTGTTTGTGAAGTCTGATTGTATTGAAATCAATTTAAAAGGTACAGCCAAGCAAACACTAATTTTAAATTGTCAAGATTGATTCCTGTTCTAAAGACAGCATGAAACCATCTTACAAGGCCTGATCCCCCACACCCCTCCCCAAGGAAAAAAAAAAAAAAAAAAAAGAGAGAGAGAGAGAGGGAGAGAGAATCTGGTCCAATACTTCTATACTAAGAATTCATAACCATTCTTTACTTGTTAAGGAAGAATGGTAGGATTTGACAGGTGATACAAAAGGCATCCCACAATGTGGCACAATGCTGTCTGGCACTCAATCGGGAATTCAATCCCTTTTTAGGGATTCAATCCTTTCTTCTCTGTAACTAGAAGATTTTTTCGTCTTTCCCTTCCCTGCATCAATATGATTAGAATTAATTGCTGTACTTTGAAAGACTAACTTCTTTTTCAGTGGTACTCCTAGTAAATACCTTTCCATTCCTCATCCCAACATGCAACACTAGTGACTAAAACACCATATTGGAGCCTTTTTGCTCCAATTAGCAGCTGCAATTTAAAATGCCTTATTTTCAGAATTAGTCTTCTATCAAGAAAAAGTGATTTACCTGATCAATCATACCTGTTGTTCAGACATTTTCAGATAGAAAACTACAAATCTTTTGAGTATGTTGTACAGAAAAGATACATTAAGGTTCCAGTCTCTACAGATTCGTTCATACATGCACTGCTAAAGCCAATCTCAGACCATGCAATCAGTACTTATTCTTAGTGAAAGCTTACACTCAGCGAAAAGTGGACAGCATATAATTCAATTCTAAAACATTGCTTTAGAACCATGAAGTACAGAAGGTCCTAAGTATATGATTCTACCTTCAAGGATATTTAATTATATAATACCAGGGTTACTGCCAAATCTTCTTGATATTTTCTTGACAAACAATAAGAACATAACAATCACATTGCCACTGATAATTAAGAAGTGAATTCCCAAAGGTGGCTGTAAAATAAACACAAATTACTCAAATTACTACCACGTAATTCCCCCCAAAATCACCTCCAAGCACATGAGAGAGTTTGGAACAACTTACCTCAAATATCTGGTTTTCAAAGATTTTCCATGACTCATTGCTTTCTGTGCAAGAGCCTAGGTAAGGTACAAATTTTGCTTGTACTATCAAAACCATTTGGAACTCTCACTCAGACTCCAGTGCAATGTCACTCTAGTTCTAATTTTAGCCTATGCTGAGAATAGAAGGTATCACATGAGGCACTTCTGCAACACCCCCGGCATTTACCATTCTTAATGTCTTCCTAGTTTGCAGAACATGACTGGACTCCCATAAACTGCTTATAAGATCAATAAAAGTTAATAGCAGTGAATAAAAACAAATTCATTATACTTCACAATGAAAACTACAAGTAAGTTACTTTGGGCATTTTTTTTTATTCTTTCAGCGTTTATCTGCAAGATAACTGAGCTTCAGAAAATACTTAGTACTGCACAACTGCTATTAATCAGTAACAGTGATTAATTAAACTAGAACAAGTGTTACATAATTAAGTATTTTATTCATTGCTTTTGCTCATGATGAAGAATTCCCATGTAAATTGTCAAAGACCAGGCAGAAAAGTAATTTTTATCATGGTATGCAGAGGGGTTATTGCTCACCACTCCCTTTTACATGCTTCCAATCATAAAACATTTTTAACATTCTATTTCTTCAAAGAGACATTGGAGAAGATAAAAGGCGAACAACTGTCACAGTAAACAAGTATTAGAAGTTACATGACAGACTATTTAGACTATTTTAACTTTGTTATTATTTTTCATGTTTAATACCTTTTTCTTCACTCAGACAGAAAGAGAGAGGCAGCAATTATCATAAAGATACTGGTTGAAACAGAAGTCATAAAACTGACTTGTTCCAACCTGGACTGCACTGTAAGGATATAAAATATGAAGACAAAACTTAAAAAATAGCACTCATTTGGTCACAGTAGAAAACATTCTTAGTCATTATCAGCTTGATTTAAATTCTATCATTACCACACAAAACTTCATAATGGAAAGTAAACCACAACAGTAACAATGAAAACAAAAAAACTAAAACATGAACACCAATTCCTATCTTAAAAGATAGTAACTGCTATAATTTTTAATCTTCAAGGGCACATTTTTTGTGTTTGAGGGGGGATGTGTTAGAAGCAAAGGAGAAAAAGTAAAAATGACCTCTTTGGTATAGGCATTGCTTCTTTCAGTTTTGGTAGAGGTTCAATACCCCCAGTATTTTTAATTAATTAATTTTTGAAATATAAATATAAGCTCTGCCCTCTTGAAAGAGACAAATAATTAGAGTTAAGCCAAAATGAATTTTACCTTTCCTTTTACCAGGTCTTTGAGTGTTAAAGAAATTTGAAGCTTCTTTTGTGAGTAAAATTCTTCTCTAAAATATTTCAAGGTCTTTATCAGTTTCTATCATATGCTTTTGTTTCCTCAACTAATTTTTTATATGGCCATAAGACTAAAACAAAATGCAATTCAGACTAAGCCCTTACCACAGTAACAGACTTGTAGGAGAGTAGCCATTAGGCTGTGCCCTTTTAGCAGTCTCAAGTGCAGTACGTTCTTTAAAATAAGATGTATCCACCTGTACAGGATCACCTGCATGAAATAAATTCACATATAAAAACAGTATTACTACAATTATTTGTGCCCTTTGAGAAAATTTATTAGGAATAAATAAATCTGATAAAAATGAAATAGGTGATATGCACAACAAATTAGTCAAAGTCTTCAGTAAGTGACTTCATAAAGGCACCTTATACCACTACAGGATTACAAATAGCACCTCACATGTATACTCCCCACCTACATTACCACCTTTCCTCTTGCTCAGTCTCAGCATCAAGGAAGCAGAGATTCTACCCCGGTAGCTTACGTCTTGCATCTTCACAGCTAAACACATCAGGCTACTTTGGTCTACAACACTGGTGAATATTCCTGTAAAGACAGTTTTTGATATTTCTAAAGAAAGGAGAAAACGTCAAATTTGCAAATTCATTTTTAAGGTCATACAATTGCTTTTTCTTGTGCGTGTTTCAAGTTTATGTTTTCAGAAGGCATTTATATTCAACCATTTTCTAATTCCTACCAAATAACCACTACAGTCCTCATCATCTCTTAAGTTTACCTTAAAGCAGCACTATTATAATCTGTTCTGAAGACATTAACTTGAACCTCTTCATTCTTTGCCTTGCATCAGCTATTCCTCATAATATTTTTATTAAATACTAATTCTTAGTTGTATCAGATTAACCTGTCAAGTTCTGGTAAATGAACATCAATAATGTACAATGGTGCAAACTTCTAGAGTACATTTTCTTTGCTGTCAGACTTATTTAATGTCACAATAACTAATGAGATCCTCCTTTTCTACAAATAGATGTTTTCTTTAAGGAACAAAAATAGTGGAATTTAAGGACTGTAACTACTTCCAGACTATAAAAATACGGTATATCCTAGGGAGTTTCAAGGCCCTGATATTTATCAGTAAATGTTATCAGCAATGTTTGAATAAATATGCCCTCTCCCTTTATCATTTGATAAAGTACCTGTGCAATTAATACCAGGAAAAAGTGGACTAGTAGTTAAACCTGAGAGTTTAACTCTGTTAAACAACAAAAAGCTCTCTGGACATCTTACAGCAGAAGCATAATTGGCATTTTATTTGCATTTAATTTTGCATAACTTCTTTCGGAAATTTTGATATTATCTGTTAAGATAAATTTGTTTCCAACAAAGAAGAACTGTGCGTTTTCACCTTCAAAATGAGCTAACCTGTTTAAAAATATGACAGATGTAGATCAGTGATTCATTTACACCAGTCTTACAATCATATGTATTACAGAAGGCAAAATAAAGACAATCCATCACCATATTCAGAAGTTGTGCCATGACCTATTGACAGCCTGCTGTAGAAGAAAATACAGCACTACTAATTAAAAGAAGTAACAATTAATTGATAGACTGATATCAGCTGTTGAGAACTTTTAACCACAGAAAGTTATTATATAATATGAGTAGCAAAGGGCATGTGCTAGCAAAGCCAGCTTTTGTAGTTATTCAGTCTAACACAGTTTAAAGGCATATTCTAGCCATGATTTCCTTTATTTAAGGTCTAGCAGCATCGAAGCAGGGTTCTCCAAATAAGATTTCCAGAGGTTAGAAAAACGGGCCATTGTAGCTCCATCAATAATACGGTGATCAGCTGACCAGCTCACATTCATTATCTGTGCTTTAAATACTTCACCTTTCCCATTAAATCGAGGAAGAACCTAAAAACCAGTGAAAGGAGTAAGATAAAAATAGAAATATTACATATTTTCTTTAACAAAACCACATTTTTATTGTTAATCTAAATTCAAATATTTTGCTAAGTCAGACAGACAGCAGTAGTGTCATTCAGAAATGAAAGATCTTCCCATGCTGTTTCTGTGAACCAACATAATAAACAGCGATATCCACTTTCCACCATCCTGGATATAGACAAGTAGTGAAAACTTTCACTGACCCAGAAGCTTTCTCCTGAATAATTACTTGCACTTTTACTGCTCAAAATGACAGTTTTCCTAAAGCATTCCTGAAATGAGGCTCATAGGAAGAACACGTGAAAAGTATTTTTAATTGATATTAATGTCATTTCCAGCATTGATCTCAAATGTCTGCATTAAATAGTTAAATACCAAAGTTCAGAAAATAAGAAACTGCCATGACCACAGAGTTCTGTGTAGATTCAGCCATCTGGCTCATAAAGCTAAATACTATCAAAATACTTTAAGTCTCAAGTTTTCTCCTTAATCATAGTAAGACTGATATTGCCACGTTGCAAAAACTTCAAAAAAATGTTTATGTTGTTTCCTAATAACTAGAAGATTAAATACAGACCTGAGTGAATGTTAGAGAATTCTAGAGAAAAAGCTGAAACTTTGGCATAAAAGACTTCAGTGTCTCTGCTTAGCCATCTAAAAATACCACAACGTTTTTTAATCACAAGCTAGGCACTTATTTAACAGAAAGAAGTCAAGTTTAAATTAAAAACAAGGAAACACGTAAGAACATTTTCACTGAAAACCACCTTAGTTCCCGAGAGTTAAACATATTGTGGTACTGATAGGAATGGGAGGGTGGTTGGACTAGATGATCTTGCAGGTCGTTTCCAACCTTGTGATTCTGTGATTCTGTGTGATATTACTGAGATAGTCAGTATACCTGTATCTTTCCAAGTGCTCCAATAGCGACTTCAGGAGGTAGAATCACTGCCTTGGCGTAAGTACCACCAATCTAAAAAAGAAAATGCCGGGGATACTAGTTAACAAATAATTGTATCACTTATTTGAAATGCTTCTTGCAGGAATTACTGCTCATTTTGTTCTCTGCATATCAAACTTTTATTAAGATGTTCACTTCAAATGCAGTTTTCAGATGCAAGTTCTCATTTTTCTTGTACTTACTGTGCCAATATTTGAAAGGGTGAATGTTCCCCCAGTGAGGTCATTTGTTCCCAGTTGGCTGGCAGAGCCCAAGGCTTGTAGGCGATTTAATTCAGAAGCAATCTCAAAGATACTACTGACTTGAACATTTTTCACATTTGGGACAATTAAACCTTGTTCTGTGTCCATAGCAACTCCAATGTTGTGTGAAGCCTACAATAAGTTTCATGAACCAGACATTAACAGAAGCAGTCAACACAACATGCATACTTGCTAGAAGGAGCATGTAAGGATTCATCTGAGTGAGTCTGATAAAACAGCACAAAAGGAAGTTTTACTAACTATATGTAAATATATACACACACACATATATACACATCACTTAAGAAAATAGACTTCTTTATAGAAGTATTTGGCCAGCACCTTGTACAAAAATTAAATGAGTTTTATCAAAACTAAGCTTAAAATATGATTTAAGTACATAATAGCTGAGAGTCCAAACAGCAGAGTCACTGTGCCATTACTAAAAATTACTGTCTTTGGATTTTAGATATTATCATTACAATTGTTTGGTCTATCTTCAGTGGGAAAAGAGGAAATCACTGTAGTAATAAGCATTTTTGAGAGCAAGCTGAAGTGAAAAAATGACTTTAATTAAATAAACCACTGAAATAAAATCTATATTGAATGAAATCTAATCTGAGACAGAATCTGGATACTTAAGTTCTTTTCCAGCACACTGTCACAGTTTTTATATTCATTGCCTCAGACATTCTGAAAAGCCCTCATCAAATGTTATTTTGGGTTTTCTGCTCACAACTTTTATCAAAAAGTTTACAAACCTTGTAAGTGACATTCTGACAGCTGTCATCCAAAGAGGCATTAAGAATGGGATACTGCAATAATCCTAGAGAAGTTGCCTGTTAAACATAAAGATATATTCTTATACTTAATAACTCAGAGAAGTGCATGGATAAGGAACACTGGGAGACAAATGAGGCTAATAATCTAGATTTCCTTGATGCAATCAAATGTGGCTTCAACTCTCCTACATGCTCCTATGCATGTTGATATTCTGTTATGATCACAGTAACAGAAGGAAAAACTTATAAAAAACAAACATGTGTCAGGCAGACATACAAAAAGTAATAATCAATTTCTCAAGTTATTTCCTGTTCCACAATTAGAATTCATAACCCAAGAAAAAAGTTAGGATATTCCACAGCAATTTCATTCTAAACTCTCCAATTAGGTGGTTATTGCAGGGAACAGTAATTCCCCCTAAAAAGAGTGAGCAAAATAAGTACTTGACACTCCAGTTGAAATAGCATTATCAGAAATTTTAGATTAAGCTACGCATTCAGCCTCCAGTGATGACAGCAACTGGAAATGAAACCATGACAACTACATGAGTACATGTTTGAACCAGAGAAGGCATATGTTCAATTCACCTGAACAACATAAACATATTCATTCATCTGAGGGATTCACTACCAGCAACAACGCTTACATGGCATTTTAAGTGAGACTGATTTTAATGAAGGTCATCAAAACTACCAATTGTTTCTAAAATATGTTTTGTTTAAATTACACACTCAGTGATGTTTACTCACTTACTGCATCATGCTGTATCTGCTCTTTTTTCTCCATTCCCATATCATCTAACCTAACTACAGTCCCAACGGTAAATTGATAAACGATGCATTGAACAAGAAAAGCTGATGTTTTTCTTGTGATCTGTGTGCTCCAAACTTAAAACAAAGATCTATCATAAGATTTTGGTAAAATCTGCATTAGTACTCCATATGGTGTTCTGCTGCATTTCTTACCTTTATGAAGAAAGGCATAAAGGAAAGCTTAATTCCACGACTTTGTGCTAAAGGTTTGAGCTCTTCTCGCAACTGAACAAGGTGAGTCAAATCAATCTCATCACAATAACCAAAGTGAGGGATCTTTAAGGCAGCACTCATAGTCTTTACCATTGCCTTGTGAAAACCTGGAAAATATTCACTGACTTCTTACGTGAACAAAATTAACTTCTTGGAACTGAGAGTGAAATTCCAATTATTTGAAAATTAAAATCTATCATTTTCCTCTTTCAATGAGATTTTTTCTTATCTCTGTGTCTTTTATTGTTTCTCTGAAAGAAATAACTTTACAACTAATTACATGATGACTCAAACTGTAACAAATTCACAAGTGTTTCTAAATTCCAACCTGTTTCAGAATAAACCCGAGGAAACATGGGTTAAAAATGAGCAAGTGCAACTTGCATCCAAACTTCATCCGCCCAAAATAGGAACAATTATATCAGAAAATAATAACTTTATGCAACATCTTCTTGCAGAGAGCATGTTTTCCTATTTCTCGCTTAAAATAATAAATTGAAACACTCCCATCAAGTGGAGACAAACGTTCATTGAGTTACATTCACCAGCAGTTCACTGCAAACAATTTCTCAAGATTTTTGTACTTGATGATTTACCTGTTATAGGTTCGGTTTTATCTTTTCCTGAAAACACAATGGGTCTGGAAACAGGTGTTGGAATTTTGCGCGCTCTGTCCTTTGGAGCAGTTGGCGCTGTCTCTGATTTTGACAACGCCTTTGGTGATGGAGGTAGGATAGCTCCCGTTTGTTTGGCCAAAAAATTGAGAATGTCTTCCTTCAGGATTCTGTTATCTTTCCCTGTTCCAATAACTTCACTCAATTTAATCTGAAAAGTATGTAACAAATTATGACACTGTCTTTACAGCAATATACATATTTACAGCAATATAAGTATTCCTATACTATGAAATATGGTTAACAGTTATTGATCCAACATATCTGCCATTTTATTTCCCTTTCTGGAACCAGAACTCCTGTCTCCTAATCCCTGTTAATATGGTTAGCATGGAATCACAGAATCTTTTGAGTTGGAAAGGATCCATAAAGGCCACCTACCCCAACTCCCCCACATTAAAAAAAAAAAAAAGGGACATCTACGGCTAGATAATTTGCTCAGAGCCTGGTCCAGCCTGACTTTGAATGCCTCCAAAGACAGGGCGTCCATCACCTGTCTGGGCAACCTGTTCCAGGTTCCAGTGCCTCACCACTCTTATTTGCAAAAAAATCTGTCCTTAAATCTAATCTAAATCTCCTCTCTTCTATTTTGAAAGCATTTCCTTCCCCTTGTCCTATCACAAAAGGCTCTACGAAAGAATGTCAGCATAACGCAACAACATTTTATGAGACAAATATCCAGTATCTATTACAGCAAATGGGTCTTGTATTAGTCCTTGCTCACCCTCTCCTCACTGACTTTGAAGGCTGCAGGTAGCTAGACAACTTTTCCCTCCCCATTGGCATCTTGAAGGTCCTGGGCACTCAACCACCCAAAATGAACCCAACAAAGCCACCACAGAACAGGGAAGCTTAACAGGACACAGAGCACAGCCTGTAAAATCAAGCAGCTGCAAGTCTTAAGGGGGGATTTGGAATGGATCCACTGCTGGACAGCAAAATGTGTGACCCTGGCGCTCAGGGACAGCTCCACTGCGGTATGCTTCCTCCAAGGATGGAGGGAGTGACTCATATTCCTTTACATCTTCTACAAATCCAGATTGTGACTGTTATATTGCATACTAACTATTATTATTTTGGCCTGATATGGTCCAGGTGATTAGAACAAATACTGATTAACTGTACACTACACTATTAATAAATCAATCAATAAATAAAATCTGTGCTACGCTAATTACAAAAATTTGGTGAACTAGCAATGCTTTAATTGTAATTACAGCTTAGTAGCATCTTCATTCTACCCAGGATCTCTAAAGAACCCATGTGCCTTTGTAGCATCAGGTATCACCTTCTGTGATTTACTAGGTATGCAACATTGTTTGAATCACCTAAAAGGCTCATAAGACATCTTAATTGCATACTTAAAGGAAGAACAGTGAATACTACTTACCTTGTTATCACAGGATCAATAATGAAGTATTAATTTGAAGAGAGTTATTTGTCATTTAAATTTCTCTATTTGTTGTTTTATTTTTCGCAAAAAAATGCACCATAAGCTTTCAAAAAACAGTGGATTAACACAGAAAATGAATTAGAAAAGTCCTTAAAGGACCATATATTCCATCACTTGCTCTTACGTAAGTCTGAAGAACAGAGCATGGTAGCTAAATCTGAGATTAAATTTTTCCCTACTTCCTGCTCTGCCCTACGGATCCATTCCAATACTTCCACTGTTTTTCAGAAACCACCATCCGAAAGTAACATAGCTGCATTTTAAGCCAACTAATTCTTTCCTAACTTGCCATAATCATCAGAAAGCATAATTATCTCCATCTCTACAATGGTGTTTACACATTTGAAATATATTCAAAAACAAGACATCCCTCACTGTACTATCCTCTAATCCATATCCTCTCAGTCAGTCAAACTGGTACATAAAAGAGGGATAAAATGTGACAAGACGTAATTCAGCAAACTTACATTGTTTTCCATAGCAAGACGACGAACTGCAGGCGTTGCTAATGTTTTGTGACCTTTTATCTCCTGGTGTGTGTGTTCCTCATGAGACATAGCTGGTGTTTCAACAACATCCTCTTCTGGAGCAACACCTGAAAGCAAGAAGAAAAAGTTTAATTTGATTAGGTTATAGATACTTGTTAAATTTCAGAATTTGCTTTAAAGTTTCTAACTCAGGCACATGTTAATAGGCACTTGAAAAAAAAAGGCAGAACAAAGTCTCAAATTTCTTACAAAAACTAACAAAGGAAGTATTAGCTAAAAACACCTACCTTGGTGTTTCTAGACAAATGCAGTTAAATATAGGACTCTCAGAGTAAAGGCTGCACATGAGCAAGCAACAAGTCTTTCTGGAAAAGGTATCTAACGCTGCCCAAGGCTCTGTTTAGAGCAGTGTTGCCAGCAGGCTGAGAAAGGTGATCCTTCCCCTCTACCCAGCTCTAGTGGAGTCACATCTCAAGTACTGTATCCAGCCCAGGCCCAGAACAAGAGAGAGATGGAGGTAATGGAGGGAGTTCAGCTAAGGGCCAACAAAGATGATCAAGGGATTGGGACATTCCTCCTATGAAAAAAGGGTGACAGAGCTGGGACTGTTTAGCCTAGAAAAAGATGGTTCCTCTGATGAGATAGGTGGATCTCATCAAAGCATATAAATATTTGAAGAGAGAGTGTAAAGAAGACAAAGTAAAGCTCTTTCAGCAACATCCAGTGTAAGGATGAAATACCTCCTGGGCACAAACTGGAACACAGGAAGCTTTGTCAGTGCACAGGAAAAATGTTTTCACTGTGAGGGTAACTGAGCACTGGGGCATGCTACCTAAAGAGTCTGTGGAGTCCCACCCTTTGCGACGTCCAAAGTCATGTGAACATGGTTCTGGGCAACGTGCTCTAGCTGACAAACACAAAATATGCAAGAGAAAAACTGCTTACAATACCTTTTGAAGCATCAATTTCAATGTCCACAAGTGGTTTTCCAACATAAGCTATTTCATCTAAATTGTAATGGAGTTTTCTAATGATGCCATCATAACGACTAGTAATAGTAACAGAAGCTTTATCACTTTGCACTTCACAGATGCTATCAAACTGAGAAACACTATCACCTTCTTTTATATACCTAAGAGAAAAGACACATGCTAGTATAAAACAATATAACAATAAAAACCTATGGTGTGTATTCTTTAGATTAAGTTCAGTTAGATATATCCTCATAATACAAAACACATTCTGGATAAAGTGACAGATAATACAGCTGATACATTTGCTATATACTTTCCACCAGATTACTCCAAAACCACTTGTGTGAAATGACACATTTCAGAATACAATCACATACACAATTTTTACTATTATTTCTGCTAAGAAAATTTTTTTGTGACAGATTATAAACCACCTCAAAAAAGAAAAAAGAAAAAAGAAAGAAAAAAAAAAGACTAACTTGGTTTGAAGCTGAAGAAGGTCTCTGTTTCAAGTTGTCAAGACCAGTATATAATCAGTTGCAGAAAAAAAACTGGAAGTGGGAAACTGTCTCCCATACAAAGAAATATTTCTCCTATTTTACCTTCCTTACTCATAGTGTGGTGGCACTCTGGCACAGGCTGCCCAGAGAAGCTGTAGATGCCCCAACTCTGGAGGCATTCAAGGCCAAGTTAGGTAGGGCCCTGTGTAGCCTAATCTGGTGGGTGGCAGCCCTGCCTGCCCATAGCAGGGGGTGAGAGCTAGTCTTTAAGGTAACCTCCAAACCAAGCCTCCTAATGATCCTATTTGTACAAAGAGCAAGGCATTCCAACACTGTCTTGCTCTACTTGACACTTTGATTTTGCTTAAACTATTACTTGCTGCCTTTCTAGGAACAATTTACATTTTTCTATGAAAGTAAATGGAGAAGGGGTACAGGACAAAACCATGTGGATTCTCTGGAATTGTCACTTTTTCTAACGTTCCAAAGCTCAGCCTAGATCTCCTCTAAAAACAATAATCACTGAAAGAAAGCCTACATACAAGTGCAGTTAGGGCATGCCATTTCCTCTACCTTTTCTATTCCCAAATATAACAGATTTTAATAAACAAAATGTAAAGGTCACTACATACAAAGGTTCAAAATGTAGAAATCAAAACTTGAAAGACTTCAATAGTCTTTCAATAGAAAACATACTCTCTGAAATAATTATTGATACTTGATAATTACAGATAGTATTTAAACTACTTGCTGATGTCTTAATGTATTTCTAAGGAAGCTGAGCTTACCATTCTTTCACAGTCACCTCTGTAATACCCTCTCCAATATCAGAAAGCTTAAACTGGACAATTTGGCCACTTGAAACTTAAAAAACAAAAAAAACAAGGAAAGTCAGCTTGCTTAATATTAAGTGTAAGACATCAGACAGAATAAACCGTACACAATAAAAATAGTTAAATACCATTTATATTCAAGCCACTGACATAACATTCATAAAAGAGCAAATTGAAATATTTTATTATGAAAAAGATTACCAGCAGATGTTCTGAATAATCGCTGCTGCTGACTAAAGTTGAAGGCAGATTTGTCAAACACGCACGCATATTTTGATTTTATAAAGCGGATGCTGCTGCACGATCTAACGTGGTGAACACAAACCTGGGGGAAAAAAGTCTCAGGTGTTAAAACATTAGGCTGAGAAGACAGAGTTCACTTAGCATTAATGATGCAACAGAAGTCATCAGAACATGTAATTTCTATGGAGAACTTCTTAGGAAAATACAATCAAAATGAATATTACTGAATATATAATAACCATTAAATTGGCATGAACTTTGCCATGTCTTTAACTTCTTTTACTAACACAACACATAAGAGATTAAAGCCACAACAGCATAAGAAATTAACAAAAATCATTACAACATTTGATAAGAGATTCATAATTGCTATAGTTTCTGTAAACAAGTAGTTCAGCCAAGACACACACACAAAAAGCATAGATAATATCAACTACATTAGACATCTGAAATACTCTCATGCAGTGTGAATGCTGTAGAGTCCTGTAGACTGCAAGAAAAAAAAAATCAGCATGTTTTTCTTTGCCAGCTCTTATTCCAATCAAAAGCCAATCAGAATTAAATATGGGAAAAGAAATTCACAACAGAGGGCACAGTTATCCTTTTAATTCTGTTAATGTAAAGGAGATAAGCATCTTTAAGTAACTTCAATTGTAATTATATTCATCCAGAAATCAACTTCAAAGGTCATCAGAATTTTCTGAAAGATTCTTGGTACAAAGGTGTATGCTTTAGAACATCATGTAATTGGTGGTGATCTTGGTCAAAACAAAGGCAGTAGCACTTGCATTGACATAAACAAGCATTTTACCATTAATCTCATCAGAAGTTAGTTCATGCCCTTTCTTATTTAGTAATATTTCTTAAATCTCACTTAATTCTGGTGTTATGGTGCCTTGTGTGATGTCAAGTTAATAAAAATAACAAATGATCTGTAGATACTATCTCTAATTAATTTAGAGATTAAAAATAAAAATAAAAAAAACAGGTGCTACAGTGTACCTCCAGTAGCTCAAAACTGTAAAATTTAGAAATTATCTTCTCAGATGAGGCAGAAAACAGGACACCTGTATGGGAAAGTTCATTTTAACTTACTTTTTTAATATCCCTTCAAAGAATTTCAGAGCACATGAAACTTGCTGATTCCCCTCCCACTCACCCCTCATTGCTGAACTATTTGATTTTATACTATACTTTTAATGTGCAGATTATCCTGAAAGCTGTACAATTCTGAATTGACTATGTACATGTTTTCTGTATTATTCCATCTAGCATTGATAGTTATACTTAATATCACCTTTCCTTTAGGAGCAAATATTTACACAAAACAATCTCTAATAAAGGACACAGCAAAGTCAGTAATACTGAGTTACTTTGCATCTGCCGGCTACTAAGATTGCATCCTCTGATCTTGAGCAAATATTCTTCTAATTTCTATAATGAACAAACAGTAAATCTTTCGGGGCATGATTGGTGCTGCCCACTTAGTTCACTCAGAGTTGTGTCTTTGGGAAGAAGTTTATTGTGCTTTTCTTAATCGCTTACCCTAAAAACTGACTGCAGGCCTCAGCACAGAATGTTGTTACACAGTATACTGGTGATGGATTACTTGATGAGTGTCCACCCTTGACTGTAGTAGTTCAGTAATATTTTGATCTGTGACTCTGCCTATTCTGAATGCAAATTTGTTTTACAATGCCAAAATCATGGTAAAACACTGCGCTGTCTTCCAGCTTAGAAGTGTAAGTGTGTCAAAGCTTTCTTGTCAGTGTTACATTTTATGATGGTGTACATCTTAACAGAATTGATAGAATTGTCAGTTTTGTTAACAGATCTTTTTTGACTAAGCAGCTCACATGAGAGATTTGTTATAAAAAATGACTGAAAGTTGCATGAGATGCATGGAAGCTGTCAGATAATCACTGGCCTGAAGCCAGTGGGATGAGGTTCAACAAGACCAAGTGTTGGGTCCTGCACTTTGGCCATAGCAATGCCAGGCAACATTACAGGCTTGGGGCAGAGTGGCTGGAAGAGCATAGAGGAAATGGATCCGGGGATACTGGTTGATACTCAGCTGAACATGAGCCAGCAGTGTGCCCAGGTAGCCAAGAAGGCCAACAGCATCCTGGCTTGTAGCAGAAATAGTAGTGCTAGCAGGAGCAGGGAGGTAATCATACCTCTGTACTCAGCACTGGTGAGGCTGTACCTCAAGTACTGCATTCAATTTTTGGGCTCCTTACTACAACAAAGACACTGAGGCCCTGGAGAGTGTCCACAGAGGGGCAACGAAGCTGGTGAGGGGTCTGGAGCACAAGCCTTATGAGAAGCAACTGAGGGAGCAGGGATTGGTCAGTCTGGATAGGAGGAAGCTCAGGGGAGAAGCTATCACTCTCTGTAACTACCTGAAGGGAGGCTGCAGTGAGCTGGGGGTTGGCCTCTTCTTCCACATAACTAGCAATAGGATTAGAAGGAATGGCTTCAAGTTGTGCCAGGGGAGATTCAGGTTGGATGTCACTCTGAAAGCTGGAATGGGCTGCCCAGAGAGGCGGTGGAGTCATTGACCCTGGTGGTGTTCAAGGAACATTTAGACATATCATTGAGAGATATGGTTTATTGAGAACTATTGGTGATAGGTGGATGTTTGGACTGGATGATCTTGTAGATCTTTTCCAAGCCTTGGTGATTCTATGACACGCAGACATACTTCAGCCATCAGTGTACACTGTGCTCAGAAGTAATGATTCCACATCAAAGATAATCTTCTACAGAACTCTTTTGACTTGCTGTCCATATCGAGTTGTTTACTTACACTGGATTTGTTCTGCCTAATACTCTCCACTTCCAACTATATAGTTACCTATATGCTGAATCGATGTCCTCCTCTTCCATAACACCGCCATGCTATACTCTCCAGATCACTGTTCTCTCCTCACCACGTAACACAAGAACCTCAGGCTCCTTTCTTCCCCTCATCACAATGTAAAGCCTCCACAGCCCATCCTCCCACCCATCACCACTCAAAGGGTTTGCAAGAATACTGAGAAAAAATGTAATACTTCAGAATTGCAATAACCATCCATCCTGATTTCTTGGATGTTAACACTGCTTCACAGTAGGTGGTCACAAGAACCAGTGCTCAGCAAGAATCACAATGTGCTGCTGGAAATGCCTACCATAAACGGCCAACTCCAAAGTACACTGTTCAGCGTCCACACTGATAAGATGAACACTCTCATCTCATCACAATGACCCTCCGAATGCAAAAGCAGGTGGTTTGGCTAAGAAGAAAACTAAAAAGAAGCTCCCATTTCCAAATTCTAAAGCAAGTTACTCACAGCCAAAAATCCAGTAATTACAAGAATAACGTCCTCATGATGGCACGTGCTCTAGAGATTATAAGCATCCAAAAGAACAACCAGTGGACTCACATGCTGAAGCACGGTGAGGCACCTGCACAGTTTAATTTACAAGAACGTGGGTTGCTGGATTCCGGGGAAACGCCTGCTTCCCCTTCTATACAAGGATCCCTCGCTACACCAAGGGACTGATCCACGGCCGCAAGGCAGCAAAACGTTTGGGCAGTGCTATAGTCGGACGACCGAGAGGTAACGCAAGAAGAGGATGGCAGCGGCCCGTCACGGGAGGCACGGGCTCTTCTCGCAGGAAACGCGGCCAGCGGGAACACATCGAGGTGCGGGAACGCGGGCAGTCCCTGGGGAAGGGGGCACGAGCGGCGCCCGACACCGCGGGGATCAGGCCGAGCTTCGCGAGCTGACGGGCAGCGGGGTCACGGGCAGCGCCGGGGGCACGGCTGAGGGGAGCCGCCGGTCCCCGCGCTGTCCGCGTTCGTACAGGGGGGGCTGCCGCTCGCTGCCGGTAGGAAGCGGCGGGGACTCGGGACGAAGGCGAGGCGCAGACGCCGCGCACCGCTTTTGCCGGCGAACGGAGCCGGCACCCGCAGGACCCCCGCTACCCTTACCAGGCGCCCCGCAGTCCTGCAGCTGCTCCTGAGAGCGGTCACGGCAGCCATCTTCCTCCGGGAAGAGGCAGCCCCACGCCCCGCACACCTCCCACCGAGCGGCCAACCCGCGCGCGGCCACGCCGGCCGCAGCCAACCAGCCGGGCCGGGGGGCGGCGGCGGGGGCCCGGCTGTGTGCGGGGCGGTGGCGGCGGCGCCGCCTCGGGGCCGAGACACGCCCGCGGGGAGCGGCGGGAGGCCGTCACCTGTCGGGGTCCCGTGGGAAAGCCGCTGACGGAGCGACGGCCGCGCGCCTCGGCGGCAGAGGAGTGCAAGTAGCGCGAGGGCCGGCCGCTCCCAGAGCCCCGCGATTGGCCTCCGCGTAGTTCTCGTAACGGGCCCCTATGGAGAGAGCTGCTCGCTCGCAAACGTGACGGCTACGGTCCGGCCGCTCTCCTGCTTCGGGAGGCCGCGAACCCGGGGCAGAGGTCTTCTCCAGGCAGGGCCCGGCAGCGGGGCGGGAAGGCTTCTGCCCCTCCCGCGGCGCGGCGCCGGGGCGGTGGGACCCGGCGGCGCCTCAAGCGGCGGTGCCGCCCCCAACGCACTGCGGGCGGGAGGCTCCGCTCTGCGCCTGCTCTGCCGCTATCCGGCACGGGCACCCGGCGGGGCGATTCGCTTGGCTTCCACGAGCGCGCTGTTCCGCTGCGCTCTCGCTGTCCTCCGGGCCCGGCCCGCATCCCGTCTGTACGGCGGGGGCCTCCGCGAGAGACGGCTCCGCTGGCTGCCAGCCATGGACGGGGACAGGGTGGAGATAGACGGCGGCATCATGGAGGGGGTGAGCATCGGGCCGCGCTGGGCTCGGGCGGGCCGTGCCTTGCCGTGCCTGACGAGCGTCGTTCCTTGCAGGGCGGGCAGATCCTGCGAGTGTCCACGGCGCTGAGCTGCCTGCTGGGCCTGCCGCTGAGGGTGCGCCGCATCCGCGCCGGGAGGAGCCAGCCCGGCCTCAGGTAACGACCCTGCCGGGCCCCCGCTCTGCCTCCCGGGCCGTCCCGGAGGAGCGCGGCAGTCCTCGGGCCGGGGCGCCGCCGCCCCTTGTCTGAGCGCCGAAACGCATCCGAGGACAGAAATGGTGCATTTCCGATGTTCTAAGAGGGCTTTTTCAGTCAGAAAGCGTTGTTTGTGGCTCGCTTCCTCGGCAGGACGGAGGACGGAGTGTGGAGGAGTCCCAGGAGAGCCGCCCGCAGTCAGCCCTGCGCGCGCTCCCTGTGCCCGCAGCGCACCTGCACCTCCCCGGTGCCGGCTGTGCCAGGAGGGCAGAACGCGCCCTGGCCCCACCCGTCGGGTCTGAGAAGTGTTCTCCAAGTTCCCCAACAGCTCGCGTGATCTGAGGCAATGTATAGTTAAGATCAGATATTGCCTCCCTGAGGTATTGCTTGCAGAGATACGGCATTCTGTGTTAAAAACATGTGCTGTCTGTATGTCCTAGAGCAGTCATTCTCTTTTTGATGTCACCAAACACTTCAGACACATTAGTTGTGTTTCTCATTTTGACTGAATATTCAACCTCCTTCTTCCTAGGCCACTGCTCCTCTTTAACTCCATTATTTTCTCACACTTCTTGACTAATATCACTAGGCTTTGAACACATCCAGGAGATATGTGTGCCCTGAGGCAGTTAATTTGAGCTTACTGAAGAAGTCTTGCTTAGTTAAGCTACTGCTTTATACATACTTGAAAGCAGTCTGTAGGGCAGTATATACATTTGCTTGGTTTTGGTTTTTTTCGCAGTGGAGCTTGTGAAAGGAAATCCAGATGTTCAGGCAGGCTTAGCTGTCAATTAGTAATTTGCTGTAGTCTCTTAACAGCCTATAGCCCTGAGAAAGTTAGAAGCTACTGAACAAAATCATACCTCACAGTCCTAGTGGTGTCCTCAGAACATAACGAAATAGTGCACAAGTGAAAAAGGAAATCAAACAACAAATGGTTGCTTTTTTTCTTTCTTTTCTTCTTCTTCCTATTTAAACCACTCAAATAAATGGAAGTGCATGCGCAGTAGAACTGCTAGCTCTTTCCTAGCATGGAGCTTGGCTGTTCAGGATTGCCACCATTATCCCATTTGCCATTATCCCATATTTCTTTTTCAAGCATTTATCCCATTAAGATAATGACTCCTGCATCTCATCTGCCTGGCTTGACCCACTCTAATGTATCCTTCCCATTAGGATCCTAAAAATTCCAGAATGGTCAGAATGCGGCCCTGTTGGCACCTGTGAAATCAGGAGAAATACTGTAGGAACCAGACTGAATTTCTGATCTTTGTTTGAAATCTACAATTTTGCTTATTAGTTGATGTTCGGTGTTTTTGGTTTTTGTTGTTTTGTTTTTAATAATGTAAACATCGCTTTAGTCTGCTTGCATGAATCCTTAACTTAGTATTTGTGATGTTAAGGCCTCAGCATCTGTCTGGATTGGAGATTGTTCGAGATTTATGTGAAGGGAACCTGGAGGGCGGAGAAATTGGCTCAACAGAAATAACTTTCACTCCTGGGAAGATCAAAGGTGGAACCCACATAGCAGATACCAAAACAGCGGGGTATGTCTTTGTACATGGATAATGACTGGCAAGTAACTGCTCTTAATTGCTCTTGATAACATTGAAAATCATGATAAATTAGGTTTTGGTAACTTTAAAAATCTTACAAGAGAGAGGAACAAAAGAACACTAACACATGGTTGATGAGCCGTATCTTTGCTACCTGATACCTGTGGCCAAAGGACCAGTATTGTAAGCAGGATGTGTGTTAATAAAGAACATACAAGTGGAAGTTATAATGATACGTAAGTCGAACACTTGATTAATGTTAACTAAAAAACAGATGCCTGTGCATTTAAAAACATATCTTATTTTCTTACATTTATACTTCAGCTGTTGAGTCTATGCATCAAATTAGATCAGTATCTTAGAAATTGCAAATATGAAATTGTAAAACCATTACGTACCTGGTGTTGAACAAATATATTGATATTAATTTATTGATTATACAATAATATTGAATTGATCCTCTTTATCTAATAAAGTCAATTTAAAGGTAGTACTTACTCATATGATGGTGCCATAGGGCATACTGGTCTTGGGATCTGGGAATACATCCACTATTTTTTTTGTCTCTGTGTTTCTTCTGTATTTCTGTGTTGGATCATTTGTTCTTGGAACCTGTTGCAAAAATTAGTGGAATAAGTTCAGCTAGGGAAGAAGACTGGTGTGAACTTGGAAGCATAAGCTAGGTTAGACACAAGTGAAAGTTTCCTTTAAGTTAAGAAAAACACGTTTCTGAGCTGCTACACTTTAAACAACTGAGCTGATGTCTTTTCTATGTCTTAAACAGCACAGAAGGGCTGGAGTAGGCAGCAATACAGAAGGATTAGTATAAAAAAGTATGGCTCACAAACATTTGGAGTGTGTTTAAGAAATAACTTTCATTTTGTTGATCAAATTTAGTTTTAGAAAATACATTGGAAGGGGGTTTTTTATTATACATGTAACATAGAGGACTCGATTATAAAGGAGTCATGCACTTCAAAGCATATTTTCTATGCCCCTGCATTCTCTTCTGTGAGATGTGGACCAGCTTCTAGGAAATTTGGTAGGTTTTTATATATTTTATAACCAAATAATTATGAAAATGTTAAAATTATGCTTAAGCTTTCTTGTTTTACTGCCTGCTATCTAACCCTACAATTTTCCCAGTACTGTCAGTATACTAAGTAAGCTATGTTACTTTTATTTTAAAGATACAACTATTGTAAAGCAAGAACTTCTATATGCAGGGTTGCTAGAGATATGAGGTTTTAGTTTAGCAAATTTTAAACAATAATATGTTTACTTTGTTAAAAATAATAATGTTAAAAATATTAATGTTAAATAATGTTAAAATGTTAAATATGTAATGTTATTGTTAATGTTAAAAATCAAATACATAAATGCTCTGTGAGGTCATTTATTTGCCTTTGGCACGTTGTGATTCTACATGGATTCTACATGTGTGACATTTGAGTATCTTTCCTTCTAGGAGCGTGTGTCTGCTGATGCAGGTAGCAATGCCCTGTGTGCTGTTTGCTGCTTCCCCATCAGAACTGCATTTTAAAGGTGGGACAAACGCTGAGATGGCTCCTCAGATAGACTACACAATCATGGTAGGGAAAGATTTCTCTGGCTTGGTGCGTCTTTCAGGTGTGTGTATGCAGTGTAACTTTTGTACTTCTGTTGCTCTTACTGCAACTTGTAATTGCACAATTAGGCATGAGAATATTAAACTATGTATGTATTGGATGTAGAGAGCAACCAGTGTATAATGGAACTCCAAAACAAAAGATTTTTGTTTTTGCTATTTACTAAATGTGAATTGTTAGGAATTTCTCTTTCCATAAGAGAATCCTTTAATCCAAAATATTATTCTGAATAAAGCATAAGGATCTTCAAATAAACTGCGTGGATGAGATTAACTTTTTTTTAATAACATAATTGAAATGTTTGTTCTGAACTTTTTTTTTCTTTTTTTTTTTTTTTTTTTAAGACTGAATGCAGTAGTGCATAAGAGATTCACTCTGTGTTTTTATATTTGCTTGTATTTCAGGTTTTCAAGCCAATAGTTGAAAAGTTTAATTTCACATTTAATTGTGACGTAAAAAAGAGGTAAGTTACAGGGCCATGAGACAGAAATGGGCCTTACTGAACCAGAGTGAGCCTGGAGGCACACAAGGTGCCCTGAATCTACCTGTGGGATGAATTTATAATTCATTAACTACAGCATATTAGCTGCCCCTGTGTGTACCATCACTGTATGATGAATGTGATACAGTTCTCTCTTGTCTTTTTTTTCATTGTTGAATTTTCAGCTGCTGTTTTAATGTTCCCTATGAATTAATTTCCTCAAGGGAAATGCATGCTGAACAGACACTCCATTATCTAGCTTTTTCTGAGGTGCCAGTTTCATTTAGTGTTTGGTGGTTAATAAGGTGCTATGAGGTAATGCTATTAAAGAATAAACTTTTATTATAAACAGTTCTAAGGCTCACCAACAAAATTCATATGTATGGTAGCAGAGAACGTAAAAATGTGTCATAAAATCTATGAGACTCCCAGCTGTTTTCTTAGTTTCCTTGTGATTTCTGCATTTAATTACATCTGATTCGTGTTTGTACACAGGGGCTACTATCCTCAGGGAGGTGGTGAAGTTGTAGTCCAGATGTCACCAGTCAAAGAGTTAAGTCCAATAGACTTAACAGAACGTGGCACCGTGACAAAGATATATGGAAGAGCATTTGTTGCTGGAGCACTGCCTATAAAAGTGAGTGCTGATAATAGCCTTGGTAGTATTCAACTTCATAAGTCTATACAAAATTGTAATGTACCTTGTATACTTCTACTGTTCCTGTATTCTGCAGTCTTCCACGTGCAAGCCAAGTAGTTGTATTAAATGGATTCGTTTAATCAGGCTGTAAAATAGAATTTTGGACATTTCTAAAAAGAACTTGTTGCTTAGGAGTGCAGTAGCAGCTAAAATAGGAGAACACTATAAGCAACTTCCTTCATATAACTATTAAAAAATATTGAGTATGTATTGAAGGGCATTTTATACCTATGTATCATTCACTTTTTTGTGGATTATCTTAAATCTCAGTCAGTAGCTTTTCATATATTTGTGGGTAAACTACAATGCATTATAAGAGAGAGAAGTCAGACAATCAGTTATTTCAAGCACTGTTAATGGAATGAGGCAGAACTAGTTAAGGGTAAGTTAGCCAAAGACAAAACAGATAAATTTGATCCTTTGAACCCCTTCTTTCCATTATTCCCATCCTGTCTATGTTTATAGGGAATAAGTAGTGGGATCACCTCAGGGTTCCTTCCCACATACAGCCTCAGAAGCACAAGAGGAAGGGAGAGGAAAAGGGTGTTACTTTTTGAACAGCTGCGGAGTGGTGGTTTTATCTTAAGATCTCCAACCCTATGAATATTGGCTACAGTCTTTTTCTCCCACTGGATCGCAGGGATGGGATAAGCTTTATCTCCTCCCACACGCCTTGTTGTTATTTTTTATTGTTATTTCATACATTATCTGTTAGAGAGCATATCCTGTGCATAGTAATTGTTGTCAGTTTGGTGTGTTGTTTTTGTTAATTTAATTTGTTTATACAGTCTGTGGTCTTAAGAAAATCAAGACTAAATTAAATCTTTCTCCATATATATGGAGAAGAATTACTGAAATTTCTACTGCTACTGGAGCTTCTATATACAGCACTGTAATCTTTCACTTGTTCATTATCAGTGGGAAAAATTCTCAGAAGAAGCGATGCTAAGTGTTTGCCTGTAGATGTATTGTAACAATCCTTTGTTTTTCTCTTTAGTCTGTTTATTAAAAGATCCACTGTAATAATTAGGCTTATGATGAAAAAGTATTGCTATCATTACATCATTTAATTAATTTATGGTTTTACCTTTTATCTTCTTAGCTGGCAAAAGATATGTCAGCAGCAGCAGTGAGATGCATCAGAAAAGAAATCAGAGATCTTTACATTAACATTCAGACTGTTCGAGAACCTGATGATCAAGCCTTTGGGACGGGAAGTGGAATAATGTAAGATGAGCTCATAATTCCTATTAATGCATGTAGCTTTGCTGGTTACTTTGCTGGTTGATTAGCTAGATCTTGATTAATTATCTGATAAATAAATTGTAATGTGAGTGATTTTGTTCCTAATACATATTCTGTTTTTTCTGTTCAGCATTGTTGCAGAGACTTCAACAGGTTGTTTGTTAGCTGGGTCATCACTTGGCAGGAGAGGTAAGAGCAAAGTATGCCTCTTTCAGAATTAACTTAAGTATAATAGTATATTAAGATTCCCATTTGTAACCTGTTCCAAGATCTGATACTTTGAGTGTTGTTTTATAAGTGGATGCTGTTCTGTAAAAAGGGTCAGTGAAAACAAACGGATTTTAAACTCTATAAATAAAATCATGCACTCTGTACTTCTGTGCTGCTTCTGCCTAGTGACAAAAGTGGAAAATACTTCTGGACTTTATACATATGCTCTGTGATTTACCTGTGAAAGTTTTGTTCAGTGCTGAATCTAGATGTTTATCAAATTAAAGGAACAGATGTGCTTTTCATCTAAAAGATTTGACTAAAAAGTCTATCTGACTTTAAGTGTGGCTGGCTACATGCTTCACACTGCTTAGGGGATATGCACTGTATATCATCATGTGACATGAGTTTTTTCAAGTCGATGTTCGAGACAAAAGTAGGGAAATAAGTTCTAAAAAGTTGATAATTTCTGTTGTTGGTGTGTTTATTTTGTTTGTTTGCTTTTTCCTCTGTATTTTTAACATGTTACAAATAAGTGATAGCATCCTAACTTCTTGGATTTCCATTAGGAAAAAATTCTGACAAGGTTGGCATTGAAGCAGCTGAGATACTGCTTAAGAATCTTAAACATGGTGGAGCTGTGGATGATTCTTTACAAGACCAAGTAAGGATCGTATATGTCATCACATTCACTTGAAGTAGCAAGAACATTTAAATATATATTATTTGAAAATAACATAAGTCTGAATAGTGAAAGAACAGTACACAGATTTCAGAATTTGGTTGTGTTTCCACAGACCTTCTGTGGTGGAATTAGTGAACAGTCAGATGTCTTAGAGGTTTCTGGATGCAGACTTCACTACAACTAGCAAAATACATATACAATACATATGCTCCTTAGCAACCACAGATGCTTTGGCTTTGCGCCACATCCTTACATTTTCCCTTCCTCCAAATCTTAGTATTTATGGAAGAAGGAGTTAGTAATTTGCTTCAATTTAGCATTCCAAATATCTAGGAAGTATTGCTGTTTATCTTGCTTGCCTAATTTCATTTAAGAATTTCATTCCCTTTTCAGCTGATCATTTTTATGGCATTAGCAAAGGGAGTGTCTAAAGTGAAAAGTGGACCAGTTACACTTCATACTCAAACTGCAATACACTTTGCAGAACAGCTAACAAAGGTGAGTCCAAAACTTCAGGAAGTTTCACCTGTCAGTTGTCATCCAGTAACTAAACAGGGTGCAGTTGTATAGATTCACTCTATATTTAACAGATACTGTGAACTGAGTTTCATCATGGAGGACTAACACGGATAAAATAACAGCTTCAGTGTTCATATAAGAGCTTGCCAGTAGAAATTGAATATATTTAGTTAAATGCCTTTAGAATGTTTAGATACTTCTACTCCTGTAATATATTTTTTCAATGAAATAAGTCCAATCTGTAATATGCATAAACAAACAGTGATCATTGGGCATCAGATGTTGAAAATTTAAACTTATGTATAACTGAATTTGTGATTTGTGTTTCCATTGCTATTTTAGGCCAAATTTACTGTGACAAAATCAGAAGAGGAAGATCCCAGTAAAGATACCTACATCATTGAATGCCAAGGAATGGGGCTGATAAACTCAAACTTATAGAGTCTAAAAAGAAACAAGAGGAAAGAAGGAAGATGCAAAAGCAAAATAAACTCAACATACCTCAGCAATGCATTGCACTATAGTTCAGTGGACATATAACATGTGAACAGTAGGATCCTTCTATCACATCCAACCAATTTGATTTAACTTCAAGGATGATAGCAAGTTTTCCCTTGCTGTGCTGAGCAAATCTGCGGTGTGAGAAATGGAAACTTCTTTTTTACTATTATCAATGAGTACAGACAGGACAGCAAACAGAATATAGTGTATGTATTTGGGCAGCTGAGTGCATCACTTAGAAACTTCAAGAATTCAGGTTCACCAAAATAGAGAATAACTATTTCAGTTTTGAGAAAATACACAGATGATGTATCCTTTCCCCTTTAAAATGTGTATGCTTTATTCTTTTGGATCCTTTATGTTAGGTATGTGGAATAAGGGGCACTATCAAATCTGTAGCTCTGTTCTCAACTATTTTGCTTAAATTGTGTATGAGAAAATAATAAAGGAGTAGCAGCACATGAAAGCCTGGTATTTATTTTTGCTGTTACCTCAGCAGGTTGTGTTCCTAGGAGACCGATAGACACTAATTGTACAGAAATGTAATTTCTTTTCCTTTGTAGTGTAAGAATACCCCATGCATAAATTTTCTTTTACATATTCTCTTCTTATCAGTTTTATAAAAGAACTTCTCAGGCAAGTTTAGAAAATGTACCACGTTACATCTCAAACACAAAATAATAACTATGATATGGTCTGTTCTTCTATGTACAACTGTTGCTTTTAGCTTACTAGTGGTAATAGATTTACATTTACATCAAGCTATTGTTTCTTCTTAATGAAAGTACTTAATTCCAGGTGAGATTAGAGAACTGTTGTATATATTTATGTGTATATGTACACATATTCATGTTTCTACACACCAGTGAACATACAAGTGTATTTAGGCATAAACACGCAGTTGTGTTATCCTCTGCTTGGGAATTAAGCAAGGAAGAACTTTTGCCAATCTGGCTTTGATTCTTGCTAAGAAAGTTTATTCTGAATTAAAAGGAAGATAGAGAGATGGGTCATCATTTGTTTTGCATGTGAAGTACTGAATCACCAAGTTAGAATGACTTAACCACAAATACATAAATACATTCTAGAAGCTTGAATTGATTTCCAGGCTCCCCCCATCTTTCAGTCTTTTCTCTAAGATCTTTTTCTCTGTTGTGACTATTGAACCCAGCTGCTTAAGATTTGTCTTGCTTATTAGAATGAATGTGGAAAACCCCCCCCAAAAATTCAAAAAACCTCACCACCACTGGTATAAGAAAATGTTCACCAACAATCTAGTTAAATATCTATTTACTTTTACATTTCTTCCCCTCTACCCACCACACTCAAGTCCAGAAAATGATCGTTATTAATTTCTGACTTAAAAAATATTACCTGGAAATTGTTTTTACTAAGAATAGTCTGAAGGGGGCAGCAGATACCCACTGAATTATGTCTGACATTCTCAACCCTAGTTCATAAAAGAGCACTTCTCTGAATCACTTCTCTGTGCTGCTGATTTTCAGTGTTTTCTTTAGGAAGAATGTAGAACATATCTTAAACAAACACAAGCAAACAACACAAACAAACAAACAAACAAAAAACAACCAAAACCGTGGAGGAAAGCTCCCAGAGTTGTTTTCTGTGCTTGTTTGTTTGTTCTGTTTACCTGTTTTCCTAATTCAAAAGAATTACTGCACTTGATGACTGATTTTCCTTCTCCTGGACAGATTCCAGCTGAAGGGATAGCTGGGTGTCATTTAATTCAGCATCCTAATCAAAGCTAACTTTGAAGCTAAACTGGGTTGTTCCAGGCCTTGTCCAATCAAGTTCTGAATATTTACCAAGCTGAAGGTGCAACAGCCTTTATGGGCAACTTGTTAACACTGTTTAACTGCACTCAGTTGGCATTTAATGTGACAAGAGGAGTATTTTTGTTTGTTTCTTTCTTTCTTAAGCTGAGGGACTGTTTCTTAAAAGGAAGTTACTTTCTGCTACAGAAAACATTAGAAAAGTGTGCACAGCAATATATCAGTACTTCAGTAGTTCTTTCAGAAGAAAACAATATAATCAATTCTACCTTACTCAGAAAATTCCCCTTTTACTAGAAAAATTCAGATCCTCAGGTCAGTCTGGCAGCTGAGAACAGGAAAGCTTCTGTAAGCCCTAGAACCCTGAGGAAATTAAACAAAAAATTAATTATAGACAGTTATATATCGCTGCTCAATACAGAAAGGCATATTAAATGCAGTTTGTAACTTTTTTTTTTTAAAACTTCCTGCACTTTATGAATATTAGCTAATGATTAAAGAGCATTACTTGAAGCCTTTTAGTTTTCCTTTCTATCAATCTATAATCATATTGTTTTTAGTGATAAGGTCAATTAAATCACTTGTAAGAATGTATTAGCCTTTTGTTCAGGAAGAGATGAGACACAGCTTCACTTGCTCTACACATATGCATGGGTTTTCTTATGCTAATAGGCCATATTAGAATCTTATATAAAAACTTCAGTGTGGGTGTTTATGATACAGCTGAGATGCTTACATTTAATAATGCTTAAACAAATAGTGGCAATGACTCAGAAGTTCTATATACCGAGGAAACAGGATTAATCCTTTCAGATTGTATCTGTAGTGTATTTACATGAAAGAGGCTAGTGTATAGGTGAGTGCAAGAATCGGAGAAAGCCACTATGCTGAGACATGCAGAGACCAAAGCCAGAAGACTAAGGGCATTATATGCAGCCAGTTACAAAAAGCAAAAAATAACAACAAACAAACCGAAAAATACTGCACTCTGTTCTGACTGAACTCTATTACTGTCAAGAAGTCTATCTTTGAACCTCGTGTTCTCATATCCTTAAATGTATTTCAGCTGGTAACTACTTCTGAGCTTATGATTGCAGTCTCTTCACTAAGATGTTAGTAAAGTACTTACTGTTTTCTAGGCCATGTTGAAAATGCTGCATTCAGTTTTGGACCCCTTCATATAAGACATCAGGGTCAAGGTGGTGCTACATCTTTTTGAATTAAAAACAAGTCAGTGTAAACACAGAAAATCATTATGTTCATTATTAGAGAGAATAGGAAGTAAAATTAGTACCTAAAATCAAGATAGGTAAATCAGAAAGCATTGCTACTACTTTCCCTAATATTTGACAGCAGAAAAGTTTGTAAGGGATGAGCTAAAACAACTAGGAGCACAGCCTTCTGTAAAATTAAACAGAACCAGAATTTTTCCTTTTATCCTGGATTTATTGGTACATTCAGGAACAAAGTTCCTGAGTTTAGGAAACCTACTGGTAAGTCCACTTAAAAGCTATAAATCCTTAATGAGTAAAAATATGGAGAAGCTCACACTATAAGCTGCATGATTTCCAGTTTTTGTACCACCCAGATGCCTCTTGGTAGTTTTATAGCCTCTCCTCTGCACAAGAGTCTTTCTGCTCAGTACTTTCCAAATCCAGTATGCTAATCCTATGATGATAAGTTATCTACTAGAACAGGAAACTTTGAATTGAAAATTCTGCTTTCAGATAATAACTGAATAGATTCCCAGTTTATTGCTATTAAATTTACAGAATATCCAAATAAGTCAAAGAAATAACTTTGAAGCAGCACTGGAAAGCACTGGCCCCCTACTGAGCAGTGAATATCAACATGTGCTGACAGACCTTAGGCAGTGGGCAAGACATCAGAAACAAGGATAAGCACACGGCCCCATTATGTTTAAGTATTTGGTATTGCTGTATAAATACCTCTTACCAGAACAAGATTGCTAGCATTCTCTTCTGTGTGGGAGAGTTTGCTTCCATAATCAAATAATCAGATGTAAAACAGTAAAGGAAGAACCAGAGTTAAGCCGAACAGTATGAGCTCAAAGGAAGAATTAAAAAATAATTACATTCTGCAAACCCCAGCAAATCCCAGGCCTTCCACCCATTCAAACCTTTCATCTTTTTATTATCCCCTGCATTATAGCTCTGAACTTAGAACTGCAGCTACCCAACTTTACCAGTGATTTTGCTACACAACAATTGTCTTCTGAACTTAAATTGAACAATATTATCATTTTTTTCTCTTTCTGTAAAAAATAATGTTAAAAAAATGTAAAAATCTCTGAAAATAATTCTCAACTGTCTAATCTTAATTATTTACTTATTTGTAATTGCTTAATTTTTTAAAAAAAAGATCAAATGCAAAAAAGAAAATATCAGTCTCAGATGCTGGTTTTGCTGGAAGGCTAAGGAAAGACCTATGTGGCTAATTGATGACATCATTCAGTGTGCTGATTTCCTTCACCGCATTAATGACAGCTGGAACAAAGTTTTCAAACTTGGCGTACCACTGAGGCAAAATTTTTAAGAGTTTGTACCTTTCAGAAGGACAGCTGAAGTAATGCACTTGTAGACATATATACATGTACACACTTGTATTGCCTCATTTTTAGAAGTGGCTGCTGGTGCTCCCATTGAAATGTGCAACTACTGCAGTGCGATCCAGTCCCCTACAGCTGAGGTACCATACAAAGTATGAAAATGCTGACATTACGATTTTACTTCTGGCGACATCAACAGATTAAAGTTTTGCTTTTTTTTTTTTTATCAGCTGTAAAACCTACACAGCTGAAAACAGATGTGATAAGTGGTAATGAAACAGAATATTATCAGTTGGTTAGCATAGTTCCAAAAGTCATATACTAAATAAGAACACTTTATAACATCAGAAATATATTTAATCCTTAGTACTTTCAAAAAGCAATAACGGTAACCAAAAGAATGGTAAGTACTGTCATACAGAAAAGGTCAGTGCCATTTTGAACTAGTTTGCTTTTAACATATTTTGGCTAGTCAGCACAAATAATTTTGAAACTGTGCTTGTGGGCACATTTGTTTGCTTCCATCCCAGAAGATGGTGACCTCCAGGATCAAAAGATTTATTGTTCTCTGACTGCAAGCCAGATTTCTGTATCCTGTTTATTATGTAATACATGGTCTAAAATAAGTATAACTCAAATGCTCAACTCAGATTTAGGCAGAATTTAGATGTGTGTTTTCAGTGATAATTTAATGATGTTCAAACAGGACCAATGAAACTTTCTTTTGTGTAAATGCCCATGCTGTTCCTGTAATTATGCAGAAAGAGAAGAAAGCTTCTCTTCCACAGCCTGATAAATAGGTAGTGGTTACTGACTGGAAATCTATTTAAATCCTTTCTGGCAGAGGAAGAAATTAAACATGAAGTTCCTATTTCCCAGACAGTGCTTCAACTTGCACATTGAGAAATTAAGAAAACCTACCACTTCTTGTCCTGATCTTAAGAGTTTCCTTCTATCCTTCTGATGGAAAGGCTGATGGTCTGACAGATTACAAGAACACAAATGGATGGACAGTTGTCCCTGCAGGACTGCAGGAAGAACTGAGTTTTGAACATACCCAGTTATTGTTCCCTACTTAGGACTCAGCAGTAATTAGCAAGACTTCATCTGGTTTCCTGGTTCACAATAAAGCCTCAAGATCAAGCCCAGTCCTCTCACTCCTCACGAGTTTGGGTCTCAAAGCCAGCCACTGCAATCCAATTGCTCCTCTAAAGCTGCTTCTGCCATTACGTCACTGCAAGAAGTGCAATTTCCAGTTTCACTGACAAACTGTTTCCAGCTCTGGATACATCAGCAGTATGGATAAGATAAACAAGTCCAAAATTCAGCAGAAAAGAATAAGGATAACTGAAAAAAGAAATGCAGTTTCCCCTTGTGATCTTGTAACATACTACAAAGATTCTGAAAATGTAGTAGATGTGAATTATGGTCTCATTCAGGCACACTCCTTTCTTTATTTCTCATTCTCACTCCGTAGTCACAATTCACTTTCTTCACATCACTAGCTATAGAATGTGAACCTGAGAAGAAGTGAAAAACTGGTTGCCCATTTGCTGGAGATTAAAGCATCTCCAGTTTGCAGACTCACTTGCAGAAGAACAGTGAAATTAAGACAAGTAGGATCAACTTAAAAAAAAAAAAAAAAAAGTCACATTTTGTACTTTCAGTTCTTTTTTTCCTATTTTATCTGCTATACATTGCTTTCACTTAATTTACTTCCTGCTTTGTGAGCTTTTTCTCATGGTCTCCCCAAATTTACCTTTATTTCGCAACTTCTTCCTCCTTTCACGTTCACAACAGCTTACTGAAGCATTACTATGTCACAGTATTGTTAAACTGCAGAATTAGAAGTGCAGACTGGCTCCAGCTGGCCTTAGTCCTTGCAAAACTATTTTACTTCCTGCAAACTACAACAATTGCTGCTAAAAGCATCCAAGGACATCTCTGCAAGCCTCTTCTATAGTGTAACTGACAGAGGCTCATTTTTACAGAGAGAATCCCAGAAATGAAGCACTAGCCTATGCTTGCAAAAAGAGCTACGGTAAATGATATATTATGAAATAGAAAAAATATTGCAATATGGGATTTCACCTTATTTCTCCATTTACAGAGGAGAAAAACATTTTCCTACAGATATATCTATATACTGGATCAAGTGATTTGTTGTTTAAACCACATAAAACTGAAGGAAATCATGCTTGCATATGTCACGCTGCAGCTGTGCTTGAGTTTCTGCTCAAGCTGTGCTTGAGTGTCTGGAGCCAGTAGCACCCACAAAATCTAGAGTGATAGGATTTTCATTTGAGCCAGGCAGTCTTCATGCCTGAGTCACTTCTCCTGGAACATCTTTGGCTCAACCAATTTAGACAAAATGAGATTCAATGTGTAGGTGCATGATGTATGAGTTCTGGCTCAAGCAAGATAAAAAAGTCTAGAACACACAGTCAAACACCATTCTAGCAAAACTATCCCCACTGTATATGTGGAAACTTATGGAGGCTTGGAACTACCTCACAGTCTGTAGCATAACAACTATTGGACCATAGACAATAGACATCTTTCAAAGTAAAATGTTCTTCATTCAGTTTTGCTTGTACAAGTGCCAGAGTATTGCTCAGAATATGCCAAAAACTGCTGAAGCTAGGAATCTCTGATGCAAAATTTCACAAAATTACTTGCATTACATTACAGAGGTTTTCCAGCTTCATCTGAGGAGATAACACAACTGGCTTTTCTCTCATAAATTAAGACTGACCTTCAACTGCACCATGACATGCAAAATTCGCACACACACACAGACACAAAACAGACTAAAGAAAACTTGATCAAACTTTCTTAATTTTCAGAAAATTCTCTTTCCCAGCATAAAAAGTCCTAAGTATATTTTATCTGTCTGCATTCAAACTGCTACTGTATGAGGAAGAGCACTATTCTGTCCCATCATCTTTCTCCCAATGGTTAAAAAATGATTTACAGAAATGAAGGCTTTTCATATGTCTGAAAGACAAAGCAATGTTACAAGATAGGATACAGAAGAAAATTCAGTTCAATTTCTAAAAGGTGCATTAGAAAATACGAGTCAAAAATTACTTTTCAGGATCCCTTAAAAACTATTCTGGGACAGCTTTGCAACTGTAAGAAAATAGAGACATTATTTCCCCATTTAATCTTGGAAACAAATAATAATAGTATTGATGATGGTGACACACACCCAAATTTAAGTCAGGGAATTAAATAGCTGCAAGTATGGCTGACATTTCAAACTATTATCACATTTCTCTAAGAGGATACATCTGACATTAAAAATTTAGATATTATACAGATGTGTGTTTAAAACAGCTGAATTTAGATATCACAGGAAAAATATTTTCTAAGCAATTTCTTTATGAGAAGATGTTGGAAGACAAGCAGCAGCAATTTGTAGATTTATGTTCTTGTGTCACAGGTTTTGACCCAATTTGTTTTAATTTTCTGTTTTGTTGTTGAACTGTGAGTGAATACAGGATGACAGAAATAGCATGTGTTCTTAACCATCTTGCTTTTTCAAAACAATGCTGGGAAGCTGCTGACACATCAGTATGTTTCACTTACACAGCAAAACTGCTGAAAGTAACTCAGGGAACACCTTTATCTACAGTTTTAGATCTACTCACCAAAATCCTTGGAAGAAGCACCAGGATCTAGACAGCAGGCTTTCTCCAGAGGTAACGAACACTAAACCATCCTGACAAAGCTCACAGCCTTGGGTGAGTCCTGTGTACCCAGCATCCAGTCATTCCATCCAACTTGCCTCTCAGTTAATGCCATTGCTGACGAAGAACACATTCAAGAAGTGATATATCAGTAACATGATATATGAACACACTGGAGTTTAGGGCTGCACCTGGAATGCTACTGCTATGATTACAAAACAGGTAATCCAGAAGAGTGAGAACTTTCAAACAGGAGAGGAGTAGAAAAGGTGTTTCCTATATGTAACGCTAGTGCTAATGTAAAAGCGCTAATGCATCAGTATCAGAAAACTTTTCCCTTCTGCTCAATTCTTATAAAAACAAAGCATTCTGACCTTCTCGCACACTAAAAGTTGATACAAATGTCCATGGTGATAAATAAATATTTTAACTGGCTTCTGATAACACAGGTGATTTATGGATAGCTAATCCTAAATGCCATTTACAGTATCCTAAAAGGGATGCGGATGCCAAGAACTACAGAGAAAATGGTAGGAGAGAGACAGCCATCATCACATCTTAATTTATTTATACAGTGCAGGTGTTTACATTTAAGAGAATGTTAAGACAACCTTCAACGCTTCTCATTTGAACACAATTTTCAGTCCAGGATACTCTAAAGGAAGTCCTAAGTGTGGATATCAAATACATTCAAGACGTTCAAGGAAGTGGAAAATATTTTACAGTCAACTTGGAAAATCCAGGTCAGGCTTCATAAATATCAAAGACTTGCAGAAAGAAGCTAACTGCCTTTGATTTTCTACAAAAAATTTTCTGGGTGACATGCTGAACACTGACTGTTTAGATGAGTTTATAAAATCTGCCATTAGATTAGCATGCATTTTACTAAATAAGCAATTAACAAGCGCTGTTTTAAGCTCAGTAAAGATCTCTGCTGAGTGTGCATCTGTGGTTAAAAAAACAGGTCACAAAACCAAGAGTAGCTGAATTCAGAGACTGTGAAGTGCTGCATGTTTGGGAGAGATGTCTCTGCCACTGTGCTGACCATCACTACCCCTAACTTGGCTGTGCTTGCCCAGATAGTAATAAGACCACGTGTCAAGTTGGATGCAGGATCTTACCCAGTTAAAAGTGAGCCCAACAGAAAAGAAAAATAAAAGGTTTGGGAGCATGAGATATTAATACTCAGTAATAGCCAACTTTCTGTTTCACCTACCATAGGTGAACAGGGATGAGAAGTATGAAATATCCTCTTTTGGTATAAGCTGGACTTCGTTGACGTTAGACAGCCATATCCCATAACATGAGGTTATAACAAGAATGAGATGCAGAATAATACAAACAAAATTAATATTTCATTAAGGTAAAAAAATGATGGGGCTTCACTTAGAATACTAAATACCAGATTGATGATCAACTATGAAAGGTGAAGTTACACTAACAGTTTTCAAGAGGGTTACAGAAATTACTGACAAATGAAAAGCATTTCTCAACATAAATGCCCAAAAGAGATATTTTAGTGGTGGGTTGTTTTTTTTTTCATTGAGAAAACGACAGAATTGCATACATTAATGAACAGTAGAAAAATGGCAGATTACAAACTACTGTCTCCCTGTATTGCATCTCAGAAACAAGTGGACAGAAGTATCTTAAACAGACAAAAGGAAATACTTCTTACAAAGTATGTAATTAAACTCTGTTATGCACAGGAAGCAATTGAGGACAGTACTTTAGCAGGAGTCATAAGGAGACTGGACATTTAGACAAATGTTCAATGCTAGTGATTTAGAAGAGAGTCTTATGCCTGCAGACTTAAGCAATTTATATTGGAGAGATAAAGATGCTTAATACCTTAAAAGCACATGGCTTTTAAGCCTGTGGCTGCCTGCAAGGGTGCTTCTCACATCCTTCTAAGAAACTTTGGTTGCTGCTTATTAACAAAGAACTGTTTGAATGTTTTTTTTTTAATCCTGTATGGCAATTACATTGTTCACTATGAAGTAAGCAAAGTTAACTTATGAAGGCTCTGTAACAGAGTTTCAGAAAAAATTAAGATGAGGTGACCACAGGAACCTCATCAAGTCACACAGAATCACAGAATCACAGAATCACAGAATCACCCGGGTTGGAAGGGACCTCAAGGATCATGTAGTTCCAACCCCCCTGCCTAGCAGGGCCACCAAACACACACATTCAGATCAGGTTGCCCAGGACCCCGTCCAACCTGGCCTTAAACACGTCCAAGGACGGGGCATCCACAACCTCCCTGGGCAGCCCGTTCCAGGGCCTAACCACTCTCCTTGTAAAGAACTTCCCCCTAACATCCAACCTAAATCTTCCCTCCTTCAACTTCGATCCATTTCCCCTAGTCCTGCTGTTGTCAGCCCTTTTGAAGAGTTTACTCCCCTCGTGGGTGTAGGTTCCCTTCAGGTATTGATAGGCTGCAATGAGGTCACCCCGCAGCCTTCTCTTCTCCAGGCTGAACAAGCCCAACTCCCTCAGCCTGTCCTCATAGGGGAGGTGCTCCAGCCCCCTGATCATCAAGTCCACAGCCCTGCTCAAAGCAAAGCTAAATTTAAAGTTACGTTAAGTCACCCTTGGTCTTATCCAGTTTGACTGCAGAAATCCTCAACGACAGAAGTCCTACTGCTGCTGAGTAACGCATTCTGGGTGCTGACCCATCCTTACCATGAACAATTTGTTGCTCACATAAAACTGGAAATTTCATTGTTGTATCTTTTGAATATAATCCCTTGTCTTTTTATTGTACACCACAGACACTGTTCTCTCTAGGCCCTGGTAAGTGGAAGAATATAAAAAGACTGCAATAAGATCAGAAAACACACTTTGCCCTTCCAAGATGTGTTTTTTATCTGTCTGACGAGTGTGTTTAAACATACCAGTAGATTACAAACTCCAAGTTGCAAAATAGATTAAATGACATGGAAAAGTAGGCCTACTATAGCTACAAAGTTTCCCATACTTTGGCTTTTAAACCTTTAGTCAGTATATTCTCCAAAAAATCAATGATTTTAATTCAATCTAATTGTGACCTCTTTAAAGTTAGTAAATCCTACAGCATATCTTCTAGAAAATCATCAAGAATTGCATCAACTTATATTATATGAAATTTAAGATGCCTTAGTGTACAATTCTTGTATGGAATATATCTCAGGATGATCTAGAAGATACACAGCACTACATTCAATTTCTCTAGACTGCAGATTTCTGTCTCTTTCCAGGAGAAAATTGGAACTTAAGGATGGATCTTTTTAAAAGACACTCAAATCACACACTTTCCAGATTTCTGTGCTTGACAGTTTAACTGCAAGAAAGATACAACTAAAAAGAGTTATTCATCATTTAACTACAGGCAGGGATGTTAATTTTGTGATTCAGAATTGACACCTTATCTTTTCAAGTGTCACAGACTTGAGCTCTGATCACATGCTCTTAACAGGCACCAACAAAAGGAGCTCGTTTCATCTTTGCTGCATGCTGTTGGTTTATTGTACTCATGTACTCATTTTGATAAATCATACAAAATGCTACCTTATTTTTGAAAGTAATTATCCAATATGCATATATTTGCTTTAAAAAAAACAATTTCAATGTTAAACATCTAAGTGAGAATTCTTCAAATGTGAAAGTAATTCTGATTACTCATTTGTACTACATTAACTACAGTCATTGGCAATGCAGACTGCATGGAGAATTACTCCTTTATAGATATTGCACATTCAGCCCTCCACTTATACTTCACAGGATCACTGTCAAATCCCTCCCTCCCGCTGTTGACAGCTTGCAGCAATGCTGTGCAGAGTTCCTCATGTTACATTCTCTTAAGTCCATGACATTATCTAGAAATCTAGATAGTTTAGTGTTGAAAGACTGCACAAACTTTCTCTAGCTTTCCTCCATTTTGAAAAGATGACAAACCGAAATATAAAACAGAAACTCCAAACTCTCAGACATAATCAGTACTGGACACTGAACCCTGCAAAGTGGTGTTTTACTGCCTTACAAGCAAGGATGCCGTGGATGCTGCAAATTTTCATAATATCAAGAGGCAAAACAAACAAACTGAAAACAAATCCACTGCGAATTACTGAATGCAGAGAAGCAAACTCAATAAGGCTGAGTTTCAAAAGAGCTGGAAGTGTGGAGTGCATTTGGAGAAGATGTTACTATACACTTCATGTTTCCACAGCAATTTTAGGCATTCACTTCCCCCAACTTCTGGTTAAAATATCTTGCTTTGACCTAGTGTGGTTGCTCTTAGACTCCATGTCATAGTTTATGTAGTTTCCCTTTGACTGTCTCTTTCTGGAATTGCTCCGTCACTTCCTTTCCTGGGTCTGATTCCAAATGTGCATGTTCATAGAAAATGGCAGAAACCTTGGGGATGAGCCTGCATCAGTCTCAGCTAGTACTTACCTTCACTTCACTATTCAATCATGCCCAAGACTAAGCAGATGGATAATCCATTAGATCACAATCCAATTCACTTGTCTGTGGAACAAGAGGGCTTTGCTAACAACAACAACAAAAAACAAAATACCACCACCACCACCACCACCCTTTAGACATGGAACTAAATTCTCTTATATCCTATACGTTTCTTTAGCTTCTTCTACAGCTATACTACTTTTTTTGGCTGGTAGACAAAGTATGAAGAGCACTGTTTTCCCATGTTCTTGCTTCTTAAATTTAGACAACCTGGAAAGAGTGGTTTATGCCAACACCGTCACAATTTCTCAAAAGAAACAACGCTCTTTAATCAACACAAACAAAGTCTTGCTATCTGCTCCATTCCTGTTCATTTATCAGCATGAAGGCCATTTTGATTATAAACTAGAACAAAAGACAGAACAACAATGTGGTGCCAGTATTGCATGCTGTATATGAGAAGGATTTTTTCTTCCCTTTTCATCGAGTTTGTCTACAAAAAGTAAATTATTTCCCTAACAGGTTTACGTCTGCATGCTTTTCAGATAGGAGTACTTAAATGAATCATTCAACTGGAAAGAATTATGCCATTTTACCTCACTTTAGTGTTACAATACTTGGATAAACAGAGGGAAAAATACATTTCTAAATTTTACTTCTTTTTTTCTTTATGTATTGTCAGTTCAAAAAATGTAAGCAGCCTTATTTCCATGTTATTTTTATTTCTGATATTGAAGCAAGAAAACTATTATTCGTGGAGGGTAAGCCCATACACTAGAGGTCAAGATATGATGCCATTATACCTCAAGCCTGAAGTTTTCTTTTCAGCTGCACATTAGAAATAGTGCTAACGTATGCAGTGCTATGGTTTGTTTTTTTTTTTTCTTCTCCCACGTGCACCAGAAGGCATGAGGATGTAAAAAGCTAGTTCAATTTACTAAGTTTCACTAGCTACAGCAAAGAGCTTTGTGGCTTAACTGGTAGCCATGTCACAGGGTTACAACACAGTTAAAATAATAAACTAAAAAAGTTACAACTAATACACTAATTAAGTCTCCACCACTGTAAGCCCTTAACAAATATGGAAGAACAATAAAAAAATATTACAATCTAAAAAAATGGAGGAGTGTTCAAGATCATATACTGCTGTTTTGCTAATGTGTTAATTGGTATGTTGAAGTAGTAGAGCGGATTTAGAAAAGACCGTGAGGATTATTTATTCACCAAAGAAGTAACTTTATAAAGAAAGGTAGGCTTACAGCAACTCAATTTGTTTAGTTTATCAAAGAGATAAGAGAGTTTGATTACAGGATACAATTGTCTTGTGGGGAGAAAGGCACAAAGGGAAAACAAATTGAACTAAAACCTCCGTCATGGGAGAAATTAAACATTCCCTTCAGTGTATCTACAAAATCATTTGAAAGCATTTCCCAGAAGCATTTAGAAAGTTACCTTTTTCTATTTGAACTTTACATTTTAAAAGGAGCATGTCTCAAACTGGATATAGGGAATCAGATTTTGTAATCACTTTTAAATATCTAGACTCATTTTACCTGTAACATTTAGCACTGTCCCACAGTATTGCTGGGATAAACACATGGACAACTGGTGTGCTTGAGCACAGGCCAACAGGGTAAAAAGGCAACTCTACAAGCTATAAAGTAACTGCACAGGGAAAACCTGAGTGAACCTCACAGTCCTCTGCTCTACAGATTATTCGGTCAGTCATAAAAGCAAGCCCCATAGCAGGGGCTCTTACCTAGACTTCCAGGCAGCCGAGACCCTTCCTGAAAGCACTTGCTAGGCTGGAGCTGTTGTTTATGCCTTTTTGCCAGGGCAGAGGCTTTGCACATGATGAGAGATAGCACAGGGAGAAATAATAACCCTTCTGTGATTTTCAATAAAAAGTTAAGTTACTTGACAATGAACTTTCAACCCCCATAAAACAAGCTGCTGCCCAAACAAAGAAACACACTGGGAAATACCAAAAATCAGGCTGTAGAGGAGGAGATTCCCTGGTAAGGTTCCTAACAATTTCAAGGAGAGGAAGTTTGCTGCCCACACAAGAGAAGCTTCTCCTAAAATGAGCACTGCAAGCTCTGCTTACTCACTTCATGTTTATGGAAACTGGCCTACTGAAATCAAAGTTCAACCCCTATTGACATAATTGGCTATTAAGTATAGAGACTCTGAGGGGGCAGACAAGTCATGTAGACATAAAGATGTGCATTTAAATCACAAATACACTGGGAACCTGAGGGGAATTTCCAGGAAAAAATACAGAAGTGCAGAAGTGCTGTTGCAAGATGATTCGTATTTCTCTCCCACTCATCTCTTCTCTTTTTATTCCTTCTCAGAGACTACAGAAGAGAGGAAAACAGCACAAGAGCTAATAAATCCCTCACCCAAGCAGACCTTACTCAAGCCCTCTCAGAGAAAGTCATAAGGCTGAAATACTTTTCCGGGTCTGACCAATCATTCCACTATGGCTGTATGCTTCCAGCACTGAGTGACTATGAGTGACTGCTTAAGGTCAGCATGAAAAACCGGCCTGAGGAATGTTTGCCTATTCCCTTTAGTATTTGTTTTAGCTTTGTTTGAGCTTTAGTTCTCAATTTTTTCACCATTTCCCTTCTACACCAATTGATACTGCCTTCCATCACAATCTCCAGCAATAGCAGCTTCCAATTATTTAGCATTAAGAAGCACCTTCAATTATTTCTGTTAAACCAGTCTCCCACTTGTCCAGAGGTCCTGCAGTCCTGGCATCATATGAGTCAGCAAACAAATTTTGCATTTGTTGTTTGCTATTAACTGCTTTCACAATTTAGAAAACTTCAGTCATATCCTCTCCTTCTTCAGAATTCTCTCCAAACGGAAACATCCTATGCAATTTTTTCTTTTTTTTTTTTTTTTTTTTTCCCCCAGGTCTTCCAGCAACAAGAATTATATCCAGGAGATAAAATGTGTATGCACTGAAGTTTCATACAGGGAAAAAAAATCATACTTTCTGGTTTGCTCACAAGTCAGTAGAGAGATATGCCTGACATTAGAATAAACCTGCTTGGGATTACCTCCAAGAAATTTATGTCATGAGCCCATCAAAGCTCTCCTCCTTCTCTGTCTTCAATCTTTTCTTCACCCTCCTACTTCAAGCTCATGTTCCTTCAAGCCAAGTCCATACTTCTCTTTTTCTACTACACTCTCACTTTCCGAAGCTCCCATTCCAACTGAAGAGAAGCACAGGACCCTGCACGAAACGATTTACTGTTCACAAAGCACTTCTGAAGATGCTATGAAGAAGACACAGAGATTTGTACCCCACCTCATCCTGCAGCTAGCTATCAAAAGACATCTGTTTGTTTTGCTGTTGGGGGCAGGTGCTACCATTTGTAGATAGTAAATAACACAGAGAAATTCCTTTCATATATCTATTTCTGATCTTGTATTTTCACACAAGTTTGGAGCAGCCAGCACCCCATTGTTGTGCCTAACACAGTGGCTCCGGGCAGCTGGGGGTAAAAGTACTCCAACACCTCAATGCCTGATCACTTCATACTGCTTTGTACCTTGTAGAGTTTTATCTTCAGTGAACATCACTAACCACATGAGTCAGAGCAGTACTGCTGGCAAGCAGAGAATAACATTAAATTCCACTTCTCATTCCCTCTCATCTTTGCCTCTGCACGGAAGACCTACTATTTTCATAGGCATTTTCCCAGCACTGGAAAGAGAATATGATGAAAAGAGGCACTAAGGAGGGTAATGCACACAGGCACTGATTGTCAGACAAGTGATTTGGTTTTCCACAATGAGCAGCCTGAGAAGGACATTGCTTCAGGAAACAACCACCACCATGGCTGAGGTCATATAGATTCTCTCTCTGCTTGGGTTGCCTGCTTTGCTTGTGCCTTTGCTTTGCTTGCCTCAGGACTTCCCATGACTCTAGAACTTGCTGTTGCTAAGGATAGTAAGCTTTCAATAACTCCTTCTACAGAAATGTGCTTAAGAACTACACAAGCTTTCTCTTTAGTAATACTAACCAACGCCAAGATCTCTTTAAGTTTACAAATATCAGAGGAAGTCCACAGGTAAAAAGTAACTACATTTTCAACTAACAAAATCACAGCAGGTGATTCCTGGATATGAAAGCACGAAAGTATGAAAGCAGGTATTCTGGCAACATATTAAGCAAGAATCACTATGGGGATTTAAAAGAAACACACTGGCAGTATTTTGTAGTGGAAATCTCTAAAGCATACTTATTGGCCTTATTAGCTTATATTCAAAATAAGGGGTCTAATTTGTTCATTATAAAGCAGCAGAATTTTGTCACTGATTTATGAATGACTAATTCTTATAAAAATGCTTCAGCTCTCCTAAAACTATCTATTTTATAATTCCAGCCCCTTCCTCTGTAATATTTATAATAATGTTTCACTAACTAAAATACAATGCTTCACAAATGAGTCTTGAGATCTTAAGTTAAAATAATCAGATGTGTATAACCCAGTGATTGTATAATTTCTTTGAAGGTACACAGTTTACAGCAAAATAAGTGAAAAGAGAACATTTTCCAAACATTGCCACAAGCAAAAAGACCATATTAAAAACATTCAATCTTTAGAATAATACAAAATAAAATATTATTAATCAGTAAGTTCAAATAACACTTATTTATATTATTGAATTAACAACATGTCTATGTACAGCTGCAGAGACTGCAATTTTACAAACTGAAATTCAGTTTAATCGTATTTGTAACAATTTATACACTATGTACAAACCCAGTTCTCCAAGTAACTCTAGGTTTAGCACGCTTCAACACAGAAGTGCTATACCTACTCCTAAGACAGGCTGCTAACCTTCCCTTTAATTTAAATTCTGAAATACCTCTTAAAGCCCCCAAAAATTTCATTTGCTATTTCACAGTACTGTTCTCAAATCACTTGTTTGCTACCATGTTTTGGAATAGGCATAGAAAGAGTTACAACAATAAATAACATTGCTTATTATGAACTATCTAGACATATATTCACACAATCACACTTTCAGCCTCAATGCTTTAACAAGACTGTAGGATCCATTTATCTTTGCTTTTCTTGACACGTAGATCAAAATTGCAACCACAGGTATAGCTACTGCTGTTACACAGGAGAATGCAATAATCAGGGGCATAATTTGATCTGGTTTTTCCAATTTTCCTGAAAATGAAGATGAAAGGATACAAAAAGTTATATGAATCAGTTTTTACACAAATTTTAATGTGTAACTGAAAGTAGAGTTATTTTAGTGACCTTAACTGGAACATTTTTTCAGTTTTCTTCCACAGAGCACATTTCAAAACCTTTTCCCTGTTTCTCTTCTCTTTAATAACTTCACAGTACCACTATAATTCTTAGCCAGAATCTGGGTCTTGAACATGCTATATAAATTCAAACACGCTTAATATCATCAATGAAGAATACCATGGAGTTCCTGAAGAATAACAAAAGAATACTATCTATTTCACCCAGTAAACAATGTAGGGATACTTCCACCTCCTGGAAACATAATGCTTCAGGAGAAGATCATGTTTAACAAGCTCAATATTTAGATCTCTCTGGGTTAGCGTCCCCGTTCACAAAACGCAAAGGAAAATGGTAAGAATCCACCTTTTTCTAGAGCTGCAGTGCCGACTAATGTAACAGAGACAACATCCAGACTATATGAAGGTGAAATAAAGCAGATCCTCATCAGTTGCTCTGTTATTTCATTTGAATTATTTTTTGTTTCATTTTGTTGTGTTGTTTTTGTGTTATTTTTTCTGTTGTTGGTTTAGGGTTTTTTCTTAGGTTAACTTCAATATTTTTGTGCAAAAAATTATCCGGGAAGTCGTTTTGCCTACTTTGTCACAAAATCTACTAGAACATACAAACAAAATATGTTTAGACAATAGATATACCTACCTACAACAGCTATCTCTATCACTTTGATGTTGCTTCCAACCTCATTGAAAACATCAAGCAAATATCTGCCTGTATCATTTTTGGTGACATTGTAGAGTGTAAAGGTTCCATTGGCTACTGGTAGAATTATTTCTTTCTCTTGATTAACCTTTTTCAGGATCATCTGTGATGGTGGGTTACTGTATGTGCTGCACACAATTGTGATATTTTCTCCTTCTTTAACATTTTCCGATGGATAAACTAACACAGTAATATTCTGAGGAGGAACTGACAAGAAACATAAAGTTTAGTAACAAATGGAAGCAAAAAGAACAAAACAATCTAATGAAGTTTGCATATACAAAGCACTAATCCAGTTAATGGATTTGCTATAATCTCCAAGTGCATAGTTTTGGACTGTCACCAGCTATCCTTAAAACAGCGCAGTCAACAGCAGCTGACAGAAATAGCATTTTATAAATTGGTGAGGTATTTTGCTTATCTTTTACATAATATTGAGCCTTTTCTTCTCCTCTGGTTTTAAACTCACTGTTCAATCATTTGTGTTCATGAAAGGACACAGACCAACAGACCCAGAGGTTGATGTGCTCCCTCAATAGAAAAGAAATACAAAAGGCAAAGAAAGTCCTAAAATAGTATCTTTCCACTCGGTTCCACAATTTTAAATCCTGCTTTAGAGTCTGGGGGAAAAGTGGATTTATGAAATATTTTGAAGAAGCGATTATTTTGTGCTCTGAAATTCGAGACAGAAGTTTTCATAACCACTAATATCACACAAGAATCTGTGCAACACATCTCAGTATTTTTAAAGACATTTCATTGTCATCTCATCCATTAAAAAAAAATAATAATAACTCTATACAATAGTCATTTTAACTGACCTTTGACATCAAGTTCTACATCTAGAGAACGATTTCCAAATTTGTTAGTGAATGTGCACTCATATTTTCCTGCATCCTTTAGCTGAGCCTTCTCTATGGTGTATTTGCCATCTTCTGTTTTAAGGGTTGTGATCACACCACCTATTTTCTTTTCTAGGATAATCTGAACAGCTGGGACACCTGTAGCTGTGCAAGAGATGGTAACACTTTCTCCTTCTTTCACTGAACTCGATGGGAAAACCGTTAGTGTTGTATTTTTTGGTGGAGCTACAAGGAAAAAAAAAAAAAAGTTAAAGTTAAATTAGTTAAAAGTTAAAAAAAAAGTTAAATTAGTGCCAGAAATGAGCCTTACACCTACACAACATTACTGTTGTCATTCAATAAACAGCAACACAGCAGCAGCAGGACTAAAGCAAAAGAATATGCTTACTACTGAAATGAAACTCTGCTGTAACTGATAATAGGTTGAGGAGTCAGCACTTGGCATAACCTGAATGGAAACTGCAAGAACAGGATACAAAGCAGTAACTGAAAAGAAAGACAAAGATGCAATATAATCTCCACAGAAAATCTTCAGAATGCATTTTCTGTTTGCATAGTATGCTTTTAACTGGATCCTATGCCAACAGTAGAGAATACAGGCACCTCTCTACGTAGCCTCTTTGCCTCAAGCATACATTTGCCATTAAAAGGAGTGAGAGAAATTCAGTTTCATAGAAGTTATCTGTACTAAAGATTTCACACTTTATTATTTAAAGCTACCTAAATAACAGTGGCACAAGGGCCATCCTTTGACTCCATTTTCTCTTATTATGCATGTGCTCCAAATATTGCAGAACTCTTCACTGAACCTTCTACAACAGCTCAAGAAAAATGTTTCTACACAGTGCTCTGCTGGAAAAAGCCCTCCTTAGATTGTTTTAAGGAGAAAATTTGACAGAATAGACATAACGCATAATAGTGAGTAGAGAGTTCTCCTCCTTCCACCTGTGATGGTTCTAAATTACGGAGATTACAAATATGTGGTAAAAATAAGTATGGGAGAAATGAAATAACAATGTGGAATGTGTCGATTTAAAATAATTGGTTACTTTATTTCTGCATAGGATAAAATAGAACTAAATTTAGAGGGTTTTAAAAGTATCAGGAACTGCTCACCCAAGTATTTGGTCATTTAGTTTTTGTCCAGATTCTATCTGAAACATTTGGCTCTACAGAAACAGGAGCAGTAACACTGATAACAACAACAACAAAATATAATCCTTTTGATTATTTTCCAAAGCAGGGGACTGAGATGTCCCTATGAAATCTATGCTATGGACACTGGCATTTCAAGGGAATAACTGTCCCCCACAGCACTATTTCTTCAGGTTCCTTAATCGCTTTGAGTATTGCTTTGTAGTAAAAGTATAGAAGCACACACGCACAGCAGTAGAGAATTATCTGAAAATTAAGCATAGAAATGAAAACCATAGCCCATAAGGAACTGCAATGAATCAAAAGTTAAATCCTGAAAACATAAAAGGAAAGGCCAATAATTTCCTATTTATCAGTGTTTCAGCAACTTTCAAGTCAATATGCAACCACAGACTAGTTACTGAATAATAGTCAAATGCAAGCCTTATACCTTGTATAACAATGTTCACAGTTGCTTTCTCGGTTTTATTAGTTACAGGATTAATTACTTCACAGATATACTGTCCTGAGTCAGTGAAATGGGCACGAGGAATAGAAAGAACATTGTTTTCTACGAAATGCTGAATGGTTTCCTTTGCCAGATGTTTTCTCCAAAATACTTGTGCTGGTGGATTACTCTCAGTCACACAAGTAAGTTTCAGAGAGTGTCCTTCCATTGATAAGTTTCCTGGAGATGCACTAATGAAAGTATTTTGTGGACCAACTGGAAAAGAACAGAAGAAAGATAAGGTTAGCATGTTAATGGAGAATGATATGCACATCTTTAACATTAACTTCTCTACAGTTGTACTGCACGCACTACCAAGAAAAAAAAAGAATCATACGGATACCAATAACACAGTGGAATGATTTTTCCAGACGTGATAAGACACTGAGTTCGTAGGTTTGAAAGCTAAACTAGGCATAATGCATACAAATAACTTGCTTTTCTATTTACTCTTACACTTGCCTCCCTACTGCTTAGGGCTACAAACTTGAAAGTGCTGAGCATACCAAGGGAATTTTAAAAATAATTGGTTATCTGGATATTATTGTTGTTGTTCTTATGGTCTTACTTTCTGACTGAATATCAGAGCCCTAGGTAAGAAAGTGACAGATGAATTCTTACAGGACAGCCTAAATTCTGAACAACAGTAGGTATCTAAGGCAATGTGCACAGGTTTCTCACTAACTGTTGCTGAATAAAACCATTTAACTTACATGGCCTAGGCTTCAAACCTGAAAACACAATCTGTTTCACAAAGATGTTAGAAGATCGTGCTCAGAGATAACATTTAATAAATAAAAGGTATATCCTACTTATGATATTTCTGCATCTAAATATAGATACCAGAAAATAGATTATGTAAATACAAAATGCAAATTACAAATGCACAAACCTCATAAATCCATTCCACAAAATATAGCATAAAACACTATTTGATATGAAAGCCCTAATAAAAAAAACACTTACAGTTTGCATTCAGTTTCAAAGAAGTCGACCTTTCATTGGGCTCAAAGTCCATACCAGCAATTTGTAATCTGGCCACACAAGTAATCTCTTTACCATTGTCTTCAGTCGTGAGGTTAAATGAGTATGCCACAGTCTTGGTTTCTGCTTTTGTGCAGACATCTCCTTCAAAAGTTTTGCTATGAAGAATATGTTCCTCTTTCTTTAGGAGTAATTCCAGGTGATCAGAAGGAAACACATCATGTACTTTACAGATGACAGTAGCAGTTTCTCCAACAACTAAAGATGCAGTGGTCTTAATGACAGGATCACTGGGAAAAGCTAAAAGAACAAAACACACTTTTTTAGACTACCAGAGATGGGCCCTAGACTCAACATCAGAGCAGGGTCCAGACATTAAACAACTCAAGATTAAAGGTGCATAACAACTTTATATCAACCTTTATATCAACTCTATAACAAGACATACCTTGATATGAACATATATAGCAGTTCACACACTAAGAAGAAATGCATTTGTACAATTCTTTAGAATATGATCATAAATTATTTAATGAGATCCAGCAAGGCACCCAATTAGTGACACAGCTACGCAGAGGGATCTGTAACGATAGATACACTAGTAGCATCCCTTTTTTCATACTGGCAAATTTAGACATCTGAATTGTAACCCTGCATACTGCCAAGACTTTGATTAAGTGCTCTGCACTTGAAGGTTTCCCATCTATGTCCATCTAAACCACACAGTTTCTTTCTGTTCGACTTCTATAAACATTTGGGGGAGTCTATGTTCAAGCTTTCAAGTATTACCAAGAATGAATATACAGTATTTTCAGGGTAAAAAGCTAAACAGACGGGCTGAGAAGAAACAAACAAAGGAATCTTTACAAGGAAATGTATGTTGGGTTATATCAGACTCCTTACCCTAGCGCTATCAGACAACTGCCAACTACAGTATCTAGGAAAAATTCATTTATTTTTTAAATATAATTTCTTAGCAAATGAGTACTACTTACAGAGCATTTTTACTTACAGTAAAGTTCAACTTTGACACTCTTCTCTTTTTTCTCTTTATTGCAGATGACAGTACATAAATAATCATTATTATTTTCAGCACTAACTGGACTCATAGTTAAGGTAGAGTATGTCTTGTCGTTGTATACTTTTCCTCCAAGGGGGTAGTCCATTTGGGTTCTCCATGAAAACTTTGGTAATGCACAGCCAGTAGTATTGCATGTGAGTATCAGTGTTTCTCCAATCTGTGCAACAACTCTGTCAGCTGGTATAACTTCCATTTCAAAAGCTTTAACTACAACAAGGAGAAATATACATAAATTCAGCAACACTGTTAAAATTCTTGTTTTCTCATGGCCTACTGTGATATCAGGTTACAACTTCACAAGTTTACATTTATCTGGAAGTTAAACTAATACAGATTGTACAATGATTTATATCTTCAAAATATCCCATAAAAATTGCTTTTTTTTTTTTTTTTTTCCCTAAATTAACAGCCAAGATGACCCCAAAAGACACTTCTGTTGCATAAAATGCATAAATCAACATGGCCAGTGAAAATAAAACTGTAGGCATAATCTAACTTTTCTAACCAGGCAGATGTTACTGTAAAACTCTGTAACATTTGAGGGAAGGGATGATAAGTAACTTTCAAGAGAATATCTGGTATCAAACTTGACTGATAGTGTCAGAGATGACAGTAAAAACTAAACATACAGTTATGTAATACAGTTGTCTCCTAGACAGTCTTTTAGTCAAACTCTACAAGAAAGTGACCGTGCAGAGAAAAGCTACAAATAAATGCCAGAAATAAACTTCTTGACATTCTGAAAGAACTACTTAATTAGCATTGTATTCACTGAAATGTAAAAGCAAATGCAACAAAGAGAAATAGCAACAAAACAGTAGTTCACTTTACATGTAATAAAAATTGAAAGCAAATGAAGCAAATAAACCTCCCCAACTTACCAGTTATTAATACATACAAAATAATTAGCACAGTTTGGCTTGTTCTTCCCATCTGTTTTAACATTTATAATTGCTGTTATTAGGATTCAAAAGCTTTGCTTTCTTTCCTGCAAAGAAGTACACCGAGAGGCTGCTGCTCTGCAACTGTTAGTTGTTGCATGTGCTCCTTATAAAGGCTTTTCTTTCAGTGGAGTGGGAAATCCCTGCACGGGGAAATCCAGAGTAGGAAGAGATCCAAGTGTGGTGGCCTCAGCGCCCTCTGCTGCTTTTTTTTCCCCTTTCTTCTAAATACAAAATTTAAAGTTCAGGATAACAAATATTAACACTTGTACTATAGCTCTTAGTACAGTTAAAAATAGTAAGATAAGATCTGATCCTGCAAACACTTAATAATGAGAATGGATATGGGTAATTATAAGTAATTGAATGGGACTATATGATGGAAATGTTATTCAGATTTGCTTTCAGTTCAAATATTTTTGTAGGACTGTTTGTTTTGAGAGTTCACAATATTATCTTATGAATAATGTTCCCTAACACAGTATTTTCTTTGAAGACTACTACCACTCTCAGAGGTGATGCTACTCATGTTGCTAAGTATTTTTAATCCCTAAAAATGGAGTCAGCTAACAGAAGTCTTCAGACATAGATAAAAGCAGCAAGAAATTCAGTGCAAAACATACTTGCTTTTAGAATGTGTTAGGAAAATCACTTGGCATAATAGTTTGACTGTATTTGACATCTAAGAAATATCATCATGAAGCAGATTTTAAAAAGAGCATAGCTTTCTTTTGCTATTTTGTAGGTGAGTAATACATTGGAAAAATAAAGGTTGAAGTAATAATGCCATCAGTGCACAAGAAATTTACTTGCTGAAAAGCTAGCATGACACTGACCTAATATTTTTTGAGCCATGCAGATTTTACAGTCAAATCTAATACAAGCTCTAAAATATCAGATACAGGTGAGAGTAGGAGCAGAAAGTACTACAGAAGTCCTGCAACTGCCCCTACATTTTCATCCTCAAAGGATGGTTGGGCAGTACAAGCTGTTATAGAAACAGCAAAGCACATTGTGATTATTATGTTTATGTCTCTCTCAAAGATAAGGTAAAATAATAAGCTTTTCTTTTTTTTTTTTTAAACACACAACATAATCACATACAACAGATGTAATGATTTGAGGAAAAATTATAAAACTGTTACAATTGTAATCTCAGGCTGAAAACATATCTCCAAAACAATAATAATCAATAGCAACAAAAGTACTCAATATAATCAATAAACAAATGAACAAAAGAATTACCTAAAAGAAATAAAACAGGAAAATATGAAGCAGCTAAGAGAGCCTAAACAAAACTCACTAAAGCTGAAACTATCACAATGGATTATCCCATAAGATATTAATTTATTATCATTATTATTGTTTTTATTAGAGGAAAAAAAATAATTCCCAAAACTGTCATGAAATACAGGAAAAAAGAAAACCACTGTTCTGATAGTACTGTTCATAAAATCCAGAAACAACAACAACAACAACAAAATCTGTCTGGAGTAGATAATAGCAACTGCAGAATGCAATTTCACTTCACATATCAGGTTTTGTTAAAAGGAAGCACATTCTCCCAGTTGAGTGGCAAATAATTACTTTTTAATCACAGATAGAGAGAAATAAGAGTTGAAACTCCTCTTTTTTTAACACTCCCTCTGTTTTAACAGCTTAATAATCACAATCTAAGCTGAGGGAGAAAAAGCAAAATTTCCCTGTTTCTGGGAAGCTGGTTTCTAGACACAAGAAAATACAAATATAGAAGGCAATATCCGCATGTTGAAAAGACTACAATCAAACCCTTCATCAGATAACATGGAACAGGAAATATCTCTGTTCCAGCTTCCACTAAATGAAGCTGGACAGCTGCCATTAACTTTACAGGAGTTGGATCCCCCACTATACTGAGTAGTCAGATTTATCTTCAACAGTATAGGTAAGAGCAAGATTAGACCATACATATTAAAGGACATATACATGCCCCAAGACATTCAGAAATTTCTTAAAATTTGCTCTTTCCCCCATCTCAGATGTGAGCCTCCTTAGTATTTTGAAAAGAACATATACTTACTGTTGCCTGTACCATCTTGAGCATCAACTTGCAAATGGGAAATCAGATATTCAGATATAATCAGAAGTTTGCTTTGCTGTCCCACCCAAAAACAGAAAGCAGCTGACAAATTTTAGGGATTTACAAGAGTTCAGATAAACTAACTTTTTATTCAAACATCACAGAGGACAATGCTGGTGATAAAAAATAGAGGTACATTTACAAGTATTACAGGATCAACTGTAAGAAATTCTGACACGTGCAGAGCATAGTGAATGCTGGAATGTAACCAGTAATAAAAAAAAAAAATTATTAAAGGCACAAGAAATTAAAAGACTTAAGCACTGGAATGTAAATACATGCTTTCCAGTATATCTAGCAATCAAAAGAGACTTTTCTTAGGCTTTGGTGGACAAACCAAGATAAAAAAAAAATTGTCTCAGAAGGCAGTTTGAAAATATTGCACACATCATTTTTGGCCTGGTATCAGAAAATACAAACATCCTCCAGGAAACTGAAACTTAGCTTAGACTTGCTCTGGAATGTAAAAGAAAACTGTGATTAATCAGAACTGTGATAAGCATTTGCTTTAATTCGATACTTCTACAATCCTATTAAATATTTAAGATAAATTTTACTTAATTTCCACAAAAGACAAAAGAAACCATGACTTCATGACGACTTAAATGAGCTATTCGAACAAAATGTGCATTATGCAACATTTTAGTTACTTAACACTTCAAACACTCTTCGCTACTTTTCTCATGTCTCCTGCACCGGAGGCTATTCTGAAAGCTGAAAGGCTAAAAGTCATGCAGAATTCAGTATCTTAAAACCTTTGCCATTCTTTCTGTGATTTTTTTGTGATTTATGTCCAAGGACCTATGGAAAAGAGGGTTAGTCCTCCTCTCTTGGCAGAGGGGATTTAAAAAAAAAAAAAAGAAGAAGAAAAATGGCTTAATCAGACCGATTTCCTATGCCCATAATAAAATGTCTATGCCACTTCAGCCCAATATAAGCATCTTGAGTCACTTTTTGGGATTTCTCCTAAAAATACCTACTGCTGGAGTAATTACTTCTACATAGGGCCCCAACACAGAAATATATTTGTTATATTTACATTTATTACCAAGACCTTTAATGAGGAATCATGTACGTGGAGTACATGCATTAATATTGCTGCCCTATACAGCAGACAATCTGCTAGCCTCAGCTTTTCAGTTCACAATGAACTCAGCAATCTGCTACATGTGTCATATACTGTTTTTCCTTCCTCAGTGCCCACTGATTTTTCAATCTCAGCACTTCCCTGACCCTTTTCTTTCTCTAACTCCCTTCCACTTCTTTCTTACCACCTGACAATAGTACAATTTCTGCATAGCCCCAAGCTGGGGAGGAGAGCATCACTGTCTCCCTATAATTTTCACACCTGGATGGGAAGGATGAGATCTACCTGCAGGTCTGTTTAAGGGATTGTGTCTTCTTCCAGTATTGTAACTTTCCTCTAACCACAGACAAACATATCCTGTAACTCACATCACATCTTAAATTGTGCTCCACATCTAACTTGTCATCTATTGGGGAAAAAAAAAAAAGGTAAAGAAAGAAACAAGAAAGATTTCTCATGTTTCTTTCTCTTCTCTGGAATTTCTGAAATACTTTATATATACTTCCTTCTTGATCTTTCTCAGGCACCAGTTCACTAGCATGCCATTTCCTGTTTGGTTAGTTTAACTGCACAGCATTTGAGGACACCCAGAATACAAATAAAATGCCGGTTAATGTGATATAGAAGTGCGATAACTTGCATAGGCAACAAAATAGCTGATTTATTACTTCTACTCAGAGGCATTGTCTCTTTCATTTCACAGAAGGAGCAAAAAGTTCATTATCAAAAAAATAACAGCTAATAAAAAGTCCCTACTTTTTTCTTAGTTCATGCTGGCAGAAAAGAAAAAACAAGCTGTGGAAATTCCAGGTTTCATTTCTGAAAAAAGAATATACCATTGGAGAGGTACTGGATCTAAAACTGAAACCATTTTATATCCTTTAAAACCACTTACAGTAACTGACCTTCTATTGTCTTTATAAATACATATGTTGGAAAAAAAAAAAAAGCTTTCTTCCTGAAATGTGCTCTACTATCAAATATTAAGTGTATCGAGAGCCAGATTCAATATGAAATTTGGAGTATTCAAAATCTTTTTGTGAATTTTGATGCAAGAGCTCAAACCTATTTTTATTTTGAGCCAAATAGGCTGAGATACAATCAAGTCAGTTACTCTTACTGGAATCACAACTCTTCAGACAAGATTTATTCAACATGGTCAGAGCAAAGAAATAAAGAGGAACTTGGGTCAAAGTGCAGACACTGGGTAGGGCCCAGGATATGGAAAGATAAAGTAAACTGAAAAGACTTAGAGAACATGACTGAGTTACTTAATTCTCTCAACATTCCATGTGAAACCCCAATACCAGTAAATTTGTTGTACACTTCATTAAGGCCAGCATTTCACATCATCAGATGAAGCTAATCAAGAAGAGGGTGAGGAGAACTTCCGATCAACCTTTGTTATTACTTGCCAGCAGCTCATCTCCAAAGCACTTGTACATACTGTACAATGCAAAAATGGAAATCAGTTACTTCTTGTTTCCCGTTTCCTTGCTCCTCAGTCATGAGGGTACATCTATGTCCCTATGGAGCCAGAAAGGAAAAGGAGAATGAAAACAAGTTCTGTAGCAGATCATTCTAGCTGGATCAGAGGCCAGATAGCACACATGAAAAATAAATTCAGAATTCTGACTCTCCTAGACAGCCTACTGATAGCTGCACTGCTGCTGCTGATCGTGAAACTTGTCTATCACAGACTATTCTTTATTCTCTTATGATGGTTCTCATTCTGAAGAGCTGCATTCAGCTGTATAGGTGTCATTTTTGCTGCAATGTGTTATATAAATGTTATCTTTGAAGTTACAAGTAGATTGCTTCATTAACAGATAGAAGTATTACATGGATGTCAGAAACAGTTAAATGATTTTACTTGCAGAATTTGAGTATCATCATTCTCAAACCTTCCATGTTAGAAAGATGATGGGGGATGCAGAATCTATTTACATTTAACTGACAAATATATTCCTTTTTTCTAGAAAAAGCCAGTTTTCCCTCTCAAGAAATAGACTGGAAGTTCTATATTAAGTAACCCTCCAAATAGAAATAAGAAAAAATGAACAGATTTTTACTTTCATCGAGACAAAAAGTTAAATGTCTGAGAAATATTTGCTATTTGCAATAGCAAAATATATGTTTGTGTGTACATACAGTAACAAAATGACACTTAAAGCCAGTTGCAAAAAGGGTACCACACTCTTCCTATTTGCTCCTGAATGCACTCTATCCTAAATCAACAACATGCTGTTTTGTTACACTATCTCTTTTCTATCCAGAGGTAAGCATCATCTTAGCTACTTGCTTTGTTAACGCTTTCATGGAAGAAATACGCTAATGTAGGATTGGCCAAGTGATAAAAAGCACTGGCAGCTGAGTTTTTATAGACAACAGTAAGAATGCAAGCTTCTGAATTTACTTTCCCTTTCAAGACAATTACTTGGCAAAGTATCAAAGCTCAAATCCGTGTCTCAGATAGAAAACTGAGCAAGAATGACTTTCATAGTTGTGTCAGCTTCTATCACAGACCACATTGCTCTCTAGTGATAAGAGAGGCAACTGGAGAAATGTGATGCATATTTGAAATTGCTGTCAGGCAGCATAAAGCTTTGTGCTGAATTTACTTGAGAAATATCTGACTTTCAGCATTCCCATGCTTCTTAAACGACGATCCCTCCTGAAATTTTCCAGAATATATAAATACCAATTCATAAGGAACAGATAACTCTGTTGGATAAATTTTGTCTCCATTGATTTGGTTTCTGACTACAACCAACTCAAGCATGAGCAACAGACATTAGTACCTCTCTTTCAGTAGTTCAACTCCAGACAAATGCTCGACCTACACAATTTTTCTGGAGTGATATCCTGAATATAAAAAGACCAGAAGCCAGGTGACTTCAGGGCACAAGAGTTTCCAGGGGCATGTTCAAAGATTAATTCATTAAGATTTTGAGAAAATTATAGTGAATGAATACAGCACAGCTATCTTACACTGAAAAGAAATATACTCTAGCAATTGTTGGTAACAACAGACAACTTTTTTGCCTCTGTCTTCTCTTATAACTGCTTACGACACAACCCTCAAATGTTTGCTTTGATAGGAGGGGACTGGGGAAGCAACATCTCTCCCACTGCAAGCAAAGACCAGGCTCACAACCACAACCACCCACAAGTCTATAGGTCCCGATTACATGCATTCCAGAGTCCTAGGAGAATTGGCTGATGTGGTCACCAAGCCACACTCGACGATATTTGAAGTCATGGCAATCAGGTGAAATTCCTGGTGACTGGAAAAAAGATAACACCACACTGATTTTTAAGAAAGGTAAAAAGAATGACCCTGGGAACTATCGTCCCATCAGTCTCACCTCTGTGCCAGGAAAGATTACGGAGCAGATCTTCCTGAAAGCTAAACAGAGGCACAGAGAAGATAGAGAGGTGATATGGGAGAACCAGAATGGCTTCACTAAGGGCAAATCCCTTTTGACCAACCTGGTGGTCTTTTATGATGCTGCCACTGCATCAATGGACAAGAGAAGAGCCCTGGGCAACCTGATTTAGCTGTAAAGTTTCCTGTTCATTGCAGGGAACTTGGACTAGATGACCTTTAAAACATCCATTCCAACTATAAGGATAATATGATTCTATGATTCTGTATTACTGATGTAAAGTATTTGATATAAAACTATCATCCTTATTACTACATTTTATTACACTGAATCATCTTATGTCATGCCAAGACCCAGCAGCTGACTGTTTTTTTTGCTCATTGCTCAGGTGTCTTGTTCCAGGATTGTATTGAATTTTGTGCTACAAAGATGTTCACTCTAACTTTAAGGTCAGTGTATGGATTCTGCTGTAGCTTATGAGTTCAGAAAACACAGTTTGCAAATAGAAGCATATTCTATTAATAAATAAGGACCACAGAAAAATTAAGAAAAAATTATTTCCCTTTATCCTGCAAATTGGAATTCGTAAGATTTATTGAGCAAAATGAGGCTTCCAGATTTAATGTAAAGGAGGATAACTTTTCAGATGCATTTTCTAGTAACGAATGACTACAAGAATGAACAGAAATTTATCGCAAGGTGGAAAAATAATTTATTTAAAAATATATAAATACCATGAAGACGACCAATTACTCACTTAATCTGATCTATCTACCAGTAGCTACCAGATCATCACATTAATATTACAATGTGAGTGCCAGCATTGCTCTCTTAGCAATCTAATCAAAAGGAGTAGACAACAATTGAAAAAGACTATTAATTTTTGACCAGAGTTTCAGATTATGATAGAGATAAAAGAATATTTTGTATAATGTTCCTTTTAAAGTCGTTGGTTTTTTTTGTTTTGTTTTGTTTTTCAATCACCTGTAAACTTACCTTGATATTTGATTTTATTACTCTTCCTTATAAAAATTAACATTTTAATGAACATATTTCCTGCTATGGTACTCACCTACTTTCACCAGGATTTGTAATGCACATTTAGACATTGAAGATTCACTTTTTACTTCCAAGCTTTTTTAGTCACCAAACCTCAGACAATCAATTTCAGTGCTTTCACTGACAAAATTACGTGTTGCACATGACTTTTCTGGCACACAACTATTAAACAAACCATTGTGAATAACTGGAAATCGTGGTAGGATCTAATCAGAAGAAATAGACATTAAATCAAGCAAGAAGTCAACTGTAATTTCTTGGTAATCTCATTATGACCAATCTAAATCAGTTTCATAGCCATTTTCTTAAGGTCAATGAAGGTGAAAGACTATGGAAGCCTGAATTGAAATGTGATATAGAACTTCCAGTTTTATCTGTACTTTAACTGCTTGCTGGCTCTCAAAAAAGAGCTGTTTAGATTAATTGAAGAGCTCTGTTAAGGATACGGCATTTCAAGAGCCTGGAGAGAGTGTAGCCTGCATTGTCACATCTCAGTTTACAACACGCAGAAGTGTTCAGTACAAGTGAGAACAGCTTTGTGATTCCCAAATGAACAAGGAATAATTGCCCGGGAGCCCAAGGCAGCTGTAAAATGTCACTGTTAAAGCGGAATGCAATCTACCATTCTTGCCAAGAACTTTACAGAGAAATAAATACTGAAAAATCTTCTGCTTAATGTAAGCGCAGATGCCAGACTAACCAGTTACTAACATCTTCACAGAATATCCACACTCCAGACAATGGAAAGTTACTTGAAAGTCCACTAAAATAAATTCTAACAAATACCATGAGAATCTTCTTACTTTAAAACTTAAAATCTTTCCCAACAAATTCCAGTTTGTTGCTCAGAAATCACTTAGCGTTGCTTCACAGAACTCTATAAATAATGTAAATAGGTCGGAAAAAAATGCTGCTACTTTATACAGCTTTCCTCTACACTCCTACAATAAAAAAATTATTCTCCACGCAACTACAAAACAATTTTATCATTTCTGAATTTAGGATGCTACTGAACTTCATCAAATTACCTCTTCTGAGCATCTCAGTTTTACAGAGACTGCCAAACTTTTGCTTTCCAAACTCACTGTCCTTACTGTCCATCAGCTGCTGCTAATACAGTAGTTCCAGGCTGCTGCACAGTCTTATATCCATATTTCAGCTCTTTCTTCTGTGTAGCAGCTTCTGCTGACTTTACACTATATGCTGCATAAAGCTGACTGCTGTCACCCATATCTGCAGGAAAGCTTTCAGAAAATTAAGCATGTCATCTTCTTACTTGGAACTCCATTCTGGCCGAATCTAAAACCCAAATGGACTCAAATAAAAAATTTTTTAGAGACGCTACCGCACTTCGCATTGTCCCCCTTTCATTGTGTAATGACTTACTGATTTCATAAAATTGAAAGCATCATTCTTACTCCCATTAGAAACCAGACAGAGAAAAACTGAAGAGCAACTCTGGTGCCAAGGATCTGTATAACTGAAGTTAACAGGAACAAGATTGCTAAGTATTTCTTAGGGGACCTCCTGGTGCGATCGACCACTCAGCCCACGCTCAAGTATGAAGCACAGCTGCAGTTCAGAAGGCTATCTCTGCCATAGCACAAAAGTTTGTAAAATTTATCACAAATAATAAATATACTTAAAAGAATAAATCTGAACAGTGAAAGCTAGCTTTGCAATACAACTTGAAGACACATGTTAACACTGATCTCAAAATACAAGCAAGTTTCAAAGGAAATACAGAAAATAGTGCATCCCTAACACATACAATTTTTTTTTTTTTTAATGATGTGGTTTTTTTCCATTCTTGGAAGAAAAACATCATTTACCATTTTACTATTATCACTTTTTAGACATTTCCCAACTTCAGCATAAAAATCTCCACATTCTCCAACTATATCATATGCAAAACCTTACTATGGACTCAGCCCTTTTCGAAATCCTAATGTCACAGAGTGGATAAAGAAAGAAACAGGATATCCAAGTAAAATATACAAAGATAGGAAGAAAATTGTTTATAAAATGGCAAGTAGTGTCCTGACATATACAATATTCTCATTGTTTTTTCCTTTGCCATAAGTTTTCTGACACTTCTTTTTGTGGTTTGGGTTTTTTTTCTCTCTCTTTTTTTTTTTTTTTTTTGTCTTTTTTTTTTTTTTTTGTCTTGCTTGCTGATTTGTTCATTAGCTTTGTCTATCGCTATGGCAAAGGCAAATATCCTTTGGAAGGAAGGCCATCTTCCCTCCTCCACACTTCCTTTGGGACAGAAAAGAATGAACATCAGTTTACTGCACCTGGACAGAAAGACCCATAGGTCTCAGACTATATCACACTCTGGCAAAATTGCCTGAGGAGCAGATTGTTTGCCACATCAGCAGTACTTACCATTGCTCTACTTACACGGAGTAATAGTCAACAGCGGATGCTGAAGACTGCACATAAAAGGCCAAGTTTATCATTCAGTGCTTCAAATAATTTCCTTATTCACACAGGATATCATGTACCGTTACTTGAGATATGACTTCCTTCTTTAGGTTGTGTTATTTTATTGCAAATATTCTTCCTTCAACAGTGGGGGGGGAAGGGGGGGAAAGAAAAAAAAAAAGAAAAAACCTAGGCAAAAAAGAAAATTATAGGAAGAGTGGTAAACATAAGAGCATATGTATTTGTGGAAAAAAAGAAAGAAAAAAAAAATCCAGTATTTTATCTTTTAAAAAAAAAAAAAAAAGAAGTTTCTTGAAAGTTTCCCAACTAAAATGTACCATGTAGTCATAGAGCATTATTACATGAAATCAAAACACAATTAATACAAGGAAATGCGAAGCTCTTGACTGGAAATGAGATGAATGCTCACTGATAAAGGCATAATGCATGCTACTCTTCAGATAAGAAAAATAATCTTCCTCATTTCACCTATGCTGTGATATTCATAACATTGAAACCTAATGTTTATGAGAATCTACAGGATAAAATACTTGTCATGAAACAACTGTGGGCTTTCTTGCTGTGCTTTCCTTTTGTTTACTTAACATACATACACTACATTTAGCAGCAGGATTTAGAACAGTTTTATTGAATTTGAATAACTGTGAGAGCTCCCATGCAGATGCCAACAAGTAAACAGATATACTGCAAATATCCTACACTTAGGTGTTTATATCTGCAGTTTGATCCTATCATGTTATATCCCTTTGCAAAGATTTTCTTTCCCCCTTACAGTATGCCCTTACTATAAGCCCTGCCCTAATATTGTAAAAATGTTCTGTATTATGTGAGACTTACACAGATGTTAATGTTTAAGTCACACATGTACTGAATAATAATATACTAAAATATATATACACCTAAATCTTCAAATATTGTAATTTCTTCTGGAGTAAGTTTTTACTTAATGATTTACATCTATACTACTGACTTTCTACCTCCCATAAGTTATCTTCTACTAAAGCTACATAAAATATAAATGATTAATTTCCTAGTGTCACAGTAAGTGCTAGGTCTGTGTTTATTTTTTCACCATTAAGAAATTATACAGGAAGAAAGAGGAACTCAGGTCACTACAACAATGAGTTCATTGGTCCTGTTCCTCTAAGACAAGAAATTTATAGTTGAAATTACCTCAGATTCACTGAATTGTATGCTCATTTATAAATATGTTTTTTTCACTTCACTGGTGAGTGCCAGTGTCATCAGCTTGTAGGTGTGTATGCAAATGGAGTCTGTGCTGTTTCCAATGGAAACTCCCTGTTTGTCTTTGCTCAGTGGAAACATATGTCTCTGTTCATGTTGGGATTAAAATACTCACCATACATGAACTAAACCAAAAAACAAAAGACCCACCTTTAAACAATAAGAAAACAATATGACATTCCAATTTTTACTGGAATCCTTCTAAACAACTAAAATGCCGAACCAATGTACCGACACATTGAATTTTGCCAGTATTCAGAAGTATTATATCAGATACAGGGCAAATAACCCCCATACAAAAGTAAATAGGCAGCTCAATCTCAATATCAATTTTTCTAAAAGAAATTGTTAGAAGAATATTTTCAATTACATAAAATAATAATTCATGCATATCTTGCTTTGACTTCGACATAATTGTTGTGTATGTACCTGTAAGAGGCATGTAAGCAATTGATTTTTTTTCCCCGTGTAAGGCATTTTAGTCTCTGTCATGCTGTTATTCATTTTGGGAGTTCACATTCTAGCCAATTAATAATAATGGATATAGTACTCATTCAGAAAAAAAATAAAGGCAATCAAGACATAATGCCATTTTTGTATTTCCTTCTCTACAGAGAAACACATAATCACAGTGATTAGGCCATACAAATATTCAGGAGATTTTCTTCACGTGAGTCCTGTAAAGTTATTGGCAAGGATCATCACTTGCTGTTGAATTTTTTCTTTTGTTTTTTTTTGGACCATTTCAAAGAAGATAAAGCCTTCCCTTCCTCTGGAAGAACTGCAGAATTGTGAATGACTGCCAAGAGAAACAGACTTTGCTGGGAAAAAAATAATGTTAAAACAATGCAACAGGTCATTGGAAGTTTCCCTCCAATATTTCTTAAACGGAACCATTTGAGAAGGCCAGGGAGGTAATTTTTTCACTTGAAGTAATAAAGAACAAATAAGATTTAAATTGACTTTTAAAAGGAAAAATATTGTTAGGACAGTTGGAAACTAAATACTATTACACAGCAGAGGGCTGCTACAATCTGTTCTCCTAATTCATGAAATATGTCACTTTAGTCAGCTTTACTCTGCGTCCCTAACTGAACAAAAATCTTCCAGGCCTAATATAACTGAAGTAACAGTAGTAGAAAATGATTGGGGACAGCCGTAAGTACATGCAGTATATCTGGTATTACATGCAATATATCTGGTACTATTCCACAGCATGAGCTTCAGGAATTAAAAATGAACTGTTTCATGTGAAACACAATGAGAAAAATAGGTTTTAGTAAAATACATGCATGACACTTGTTAACAAAACATATGGAAAAAATTCCACATTCTGCAAGATCTCATACATTTCAAGACTCCATACTATGCCATAGTACATGGAATGGAGCAGTTCCTAAGAATTTCTTTAAGTTTCTTAGTTAGAAGAATGCCACATATGGGGGCAAGTCAACTTGCTGTCATGCTGCATTCACAAAGAGATTGCTCATGCATTCCTTTGCAATTATTATTTACACATAAGTCTAAGTAATGTATAGTCAATGCCCAGAAGAACAATTTTAGTCCTGGCTTTTTGTACAGCTTTTTTGAGCAACATGTTTTTCATCTTTCTTGAAAACATTTTTCCAAGTAACTCACTTAATGTAATTTCCAAGTTTTTGTTTAATTTTGATGTCTGCTTCAAAAATGTTAAAAGTATGTTTGTTATATCAACATCAGCAAAATATTAAAATATTGAGGAAGAAAGACATAGAACTTCAAATGTCTATGTGACAGTCATTGAAGCAGAGGCATCTCAAAGAACCATGTCAAAGAACAGTAGATGCTTTCAGAGTCCCCACTCTGAACCAGCTCCCTGTTTTCCAAGGCTTCAACAACTGATAAATACTAGAGGGCTTGCCTTCATGAAATTCATCTTATTACAGGCTACGCCATGTTTATAAACTCTTTCAATCACTGAAATTAAGCTGCCATGCAGCTATGAATTCTATGCAAATTGACCATTGCGTACACACCAGATCAGAAGCTGATATGAACTTACCAGAACAAAAGAGCTGTCTTCTCATTTCCACTGCATAGCATTCCAAACTTCTGAGATTAAAAGAAAAAAAAAATAATCATTAAATTGAACTCGTTTCCTAGCTATTGATGAGTATGTTCATTCAGATGTAAAGTTAGCATTTGACTTCCAACATGCTCATTAAAACCTTACAGGTGTATTTACGGAAACACAGCCTCATAAGATAACAGCAATTAGTCATGGATCAAGTACTGGTAATAAAAATGGAAGTGCTTTGTACTTCCAAACTTGATCTAGCGAATATGACTACTGCTAAAAAAACTGTTTCATAGAAACTCCCACAGCAACAGCTATATGTAGAAACAACAAAAAAAAAATTACATATTCAAATTCTGCACTGACACGACTTGTTAAAACAAAATCTGTCTCATGGTCCCTTCCAAAGTACATCTCTTGTTTTAGTCCATTTTCTCTCTCTGGTAAAGAGAGAATGACTCAGGTTTTTATGAAACCAAGAGAACAGACACTTTTTCCAAAGTTTTTAGGAAGTACTACCTTTCCCAGGTTTTGTCTAAGCTCTCAGGATAATTTTCAATGGTCTCAGAAATTTCTTTGGGTAAAATAAAAATGTTTAAGATAATTGTTCTCAATATGTTTCAAACTCTATAATCTTTCAATTTTATTTTTGCATTTCTTTTCAAAGTCCTCACACAATGGTTTTCAAAATGCAGCCTCAAATAGCAGGAAATTTCATTAGGCCTATGCTGCTTTATACTTTAATCACTGACTCATAGACTGGTTTATGTTGGAAAGAACCTTAAAGAACATCTAGTTCCAAACACTCTGCCACAGGCAGATTTGCCAACCACTATATTAGGCTGCCCAAGGTCCTATCCAAACTGACCTTGAATGTCTTTAGCATCCACAACCTCTCTGGACAACCTGTTCCATCACCTCACCACCCTCAGAGTAAAATGTTTCTTTCTAATATCTAACCTAAATCTCCCCTCTTAATTTAAAGTCCTTCTCGCTTGTCCTATCACTGTCAGGCCATGTAAAGAGTCGGACTCTTTCCTGCTTCTAAGTTCCCTTCAAGTACTGGAAGGGCACAATGAGGTCTCCCCGGAGCCTTCTCTTCTCCAAGCTAAACAAGCCCAACTTCCTCAACCTTTCTTCACAGGAGAGGTGCTCCAGCCCTTTGATCATCCCTGCGGCCCTCCTCCTGACCTGCTCCAACAGCTCCGCATTCTTCCTGCATGAGGGTCCGCAGGCTTGGACTCCACATGGGGCCTTACAAAGGCAGAGTAGAGGGAGCAATCACCTCCCTCTCCCTGCTGGCCACCCCTCTTTTGATGCAGCCCAGGGTACCGCTGGCCTTCTGGCTGCAAGAGCACACTGCTGGCTCATATTCAGCTTTTTTTCCCAACAGGATTCCCAAGTCTTCTTCATAGGGCTGCTCTAAACAAGTTTTTCTCAAAGTCTGTATACAATCTGGGATTGTCTTGTTAAACCTCATTAGATTCTCATGTGCTCACTTTTCAAGTGTCCAGGTCCCCATGGATGGTGTCCATCCTTCCTATTGGGTCAACTGCACCACTCAGCTTGGCATCAACAGCAAACTTGCTGGGGGTACACTCAATTCCACTGCCTGTGTTATTGATAACAATGCTGAAGAGCACCAGTCCTGAGACTGATCTTCGAGGGGACTCATGACCATTCATGACCAGACTACTTGGAAGCAGAGCCACTGACAAAACCTCTGGCTACATAAACCCAGCCAACTAATTATCCACCTAATAGTCCAGCTTTCAAATCCACATATCTCCAATTTAGACATAAGGATGTGGTGCAAGTCCATGTCGAAGGCTTGGCACAAGTCCAGGTAGATGACATCAGTTGCCCTTTGCTTTTCCACAGACGCAGTCACTCCATCACAGAAGGCCACCAGATTGGTCAGGCATGATCTGCTTTTAGTGAAGCTGTGCTGGCTGTTCCAGATCACCTCCACATCTTGCCTTAACAACTCTCTCAGGAGGATCTGCTCCATGATTTTCCAAGGCACAGACATGAGGTTCAACCAGCCTGCAGTCCCCTGAGTCTTACTTTCTCCCTTTCTTTAAGGGAGTGATGCTTCCCTTTTTCCAGCCAAAGGGGACTTTGCCTGACTGCTATGATTTTTCAAATATGATGGAGAGTGGCTTGGCAACTACATCAGCCAGTTCCTTCACAACACAGGGACACGTGGCACCTGGCCCTACAGACTTGTACACATTCAGCCTCATAAGGTGGTCTTGGCCTTGCTCCACTCTTACACTGGGAGGGATTTTTCTCCCGTGACTCTCACTTAGATGCTCAGGGACATGAAAGGTGTGAGAAGCTGGACTGTCCATGAAGACTGAGCCAAAGAACTTAAGTACCTCAGCCTTCTCCATGTCCATTGGAGGCCGGCTCTCCCTCTCATTTATCAGAGCAGCTACACTATCCTTTGCCTGCCTCTTCTGCCTTATGTATCTAAAGAATCGCTTCTTTTTTTTCCACATCTCTTGCCATGTTCAATTCCATCCACACCTTGGCTTTCCTCACTCCACTCCTGCATATCTGGACAGGATCCCTATATTCTTCCCAGAACACACATCCCCATCTACTAGTGACGATCTAAAGATAAATAAGTTGATTAAATTTGATTCAAATATATAAATCCTAATCTGCCCCTGTTTACTGTCTAATTTAGAGTACAAGAATTCAAGCAGGTTGATGGGAATTACTGTATTTTTCCCTATGGAAGCTTTTTGGCTTTGAGAAACTATCAATAAACACTATTTTGAAAGCATCTTAATAAATCTGCTGAATTTTATGTTTTTAGTGCTACCATTTTCCTTAGTAATCATTTTGGATCACCTTCTAAATAAAATCTGATAGTTCTCAGCATCACATTTCATATTTTCTGAAAGTTTTAGATATATTTTCTAGCTTTGAGTCATTATCTTTCTGTATGCATATGAATGCCTGTATACATAAGCATTTTACAAGTACAGTTGAAAACACAACTTCTCGAGCCTGCTTATATTAGTTTTTAAAAGACATAGTCAGTATTTCATCAAATTCTACATAAAATACACTGGTATTATCAAAGTCCCTTCTGGATTAAGATGTTCTTGAAAACACACGTCTGCAAATTTTAACCTGTTTTTATTTAAAACAAACCAACAATCTTACAAAAAGATAGCTACAAAGTGAAATATACCCCTGGGAAGAGGGGTGTCCCTCTGCAAAGTAGTTTTTCAACACTGCAATGGCAAACGCCCCAATTTGATTTGGCAAGTTTAAAATTGGGGAAGCCCTGTTTGAAAAGTACTTGAAAGATCTACTTCTCACATGCATATACTTCTCCATATACACAAAATTGTTCTCAAGCTCAAAGGAACTTCTTCACTACCACTTCCTTCTTGACTTATCACATGCCTCAGCAGCCTCTGGTTCCCAGCAAATGCACTTTTGTCAAAGGAAACAGCAATAAGCTAAAATGATAAAGGCAAGTTGTCATTCTATCCTTAGCAAGTCTGTGTAATACCAAATCTTGGCTATTCTCTTTTGATATAACATTTTTAAGAGCTAACATTTACACTCACACTTCTGAACGTTTCTTGCAGAAGAGTCGCTACAGGTATCTGGGCTCTCATCTTTAAAATTTCCTTTCGTTCATCAGGAAGTTAATAGTTATTCAAAACCTCTTCTTGCTGGTATTTAATTCTTCACCTCATTTTCAGCATTGCAGTTTGACTACCTTTCTCCTTAATTATGAAGCCATCTGCAACTTCTTATACTAGTGTTTCAGCACATTCCATTTGCATATTTATTTTCTCTAAATTCTGCCAAACTTGTTTTTTAATTTAATGATCATTTTTTACACCAGTCTCACAATTTCTGCTAGCATAACTGATCTTGTGTCTTTTTCCAGTCCTTTCAAGATCACAGAAACAACACCCTTGTTTCTTTTCCAGTGTGCCTTACCAGAAGTAAGCTTCCAAAATTTTGAATTGCAGCTCATCTCCTACTCAGCTTGATGAAAATCTCTCTTTCTCCTTTGTAAAATTTTCCTCACTTATACTTGAAGTGTTAGCAAAACCACTCAGCTGTCTACTTTTTCATAAGCCATTAATGGTCCAAGCTGCTATTGATGTATCTGGAAGACTTCCAATGGGTACAAATAGTAAAGTAACTATATTTCGTAGCATAGCATTGGAGGGTATTTAACCTTTTTACATTTATTATAACTTCCAGTACTGAATTCTCAAACTCTTCGCTTCCAAATTCTTCCCAAATTTAGTCTTAAATTACTCACCAGTATTGCGTAAACATGCTATTGTTCTCTTCCTGCTGAGTTCCTCCTGTCATTCCAGCTACTTCATTAGCACAAAAATAGTATAGTTAAGTTGATTAAGATTTCCTACTATTCTTTCTTTCAGTAATCTTGTTGGAAATGCCCTCCCAACTGAGACAGAAAACTGGAACCAAAAAAAATCTAAGACACCGAGTATGAAAACTTCTATAGAAGAACAAAAAAAACCACGAAAGAAGGAAGGAGAGAACAAGGAAAGAAAAAGAACAAATAAAATCAGTGAAGGAATTAGTTTCATTTTATTACATACTAAAGGCTCATATACACCTAAAGAGCTTTGTGAGAAGTCAATGGTATCACTAAGCAAGTCTACATGAGGTTATAAAAATGCTGTAAAACACTCCTCTCAGTTGTTGGAGCATTAAATAATGAAGTCACAGATTCTCAGTAACTTACAGGCTTGCTGCAAAAAATTTTAGCTAGCTTTTTACTAAACCAATCACATCTTAATAATTCTGAACATATGTTTTGATCGTATGAACTAAGAGCAGACAAATATTTACTGAGGTTTGAAACTGGGAACACCCTTGCAGAAGTGAGGAAAAGAAAATCATCACTTCTTCACTCCACTACTGCGTTATAAATTTACTTACATAAAACTAACATCAGAGTCACAGATGAAGTGGAATGTTTAGAAATACAGAGAAATGAATTTCTGATGTTTTGTGGAGATAAACAGAAGTTTACAGAAGGGGCCTGTATTATTCCAAAAATCCAAAAATAATTTAACTATTCTTTCCCAGTAAAAAAACCTAATCTCTTTGAGATGTTCATCCCTTCCATAGTGTCAGAATTTTTCTTTTATTTATCAAGAATACAGTAAGACTGAAAGAAAATGGCCAGGCTATCACCTGCCTCATCCAAACGCTGCAGACAGCAGAGCAGACACGTGGAGGTGAGGCTCATTCTCCAGCTTGTTCTACTGATGAGGGAACATTCTCTTCTTTTTTCCTTAGGTCTCACCTGTGTTGGAGTAAAGCTGTTTGTAGATGCTTGGACTTACAAAAGAAATACTGTAGTTCAGAGCACGAAACCACTCAGAGCTTAGACTTGAGGAGAAAACAGAAAGAGTGTGAAACACAAGTGAGTAACAAGTGGGAACTTTGAGGCCCTGGAAAGAAGGCTGCTGCTCATAGGAAGGCGTCTTCCAGGTAGTTGAGGAAGCTGTGGCTGATTTCAGAGCTGTAAAGAAAACAGATGCTTGGACAGACAGACTGGAGACATTTGCATACAAGCTATTACTACAGCCAGCAAAATTAAGTTTCAATGGAAGATGTAAAGAAAGACATTCCACAAAGTGTCTCTTTATCTACAGTTGCAGTAGTAGACTCGAAGGCTGCATCCAAAACAGGCAAGCAGAAAACTAGTTTTCAGCTCTTACTCTTCTCTGCAGCCTGGCTCCCTCCAGAAGTAACCTGGAAGACAAGGCATAGCTGAATGATTGCAACTGTGTTAAAGTATCCATGGAAATACTGAGTACCATTGGGAACCTCTAATTTTCAAAGGAAATAAAAATATATCAAATATTGACAGAGTATTGAAAGAAAACAAATAAAATAAAAATATAATGCAACACAATTTGGCATCTTCCAGAAATGTTAAACAAACAAACAAAAAAAAATTAACAGAAGGAGGCTTTTAAGCAGAAAAGTGATTTTTAAAAGTTGCTACTGCAATATAGTTGCATTTACAATGACCAGTGCTCAGAATCAGTAAGTAGAAGAATACTACTCCAACTAAGGAGCCACTTCAACACCCCATCTACTACAGTGTTACATATTTATAACACATTCCTACTATCAATCACAGTGCTTTCATAATAATTAGTAATTGCTCAAACTCACAGCAATTAACACTCTTTTGAAACATTAGCATTTTCATGTACTCTCTCAGTCTTTATGCAAGAAGGCTCACAAAGCCACACTTCTGTTTCACAGGCCCCTGCTTGGATTTCCTCCAAATAGGCAGCATTCAAAATGTAACCATCCTACTATTTGTATTTTATAAATATGTTGCTGTTTCCCCTTCCAATATGCTGCTTTGACAAACAATCTTGTGGATAAATTTGTGCAAGGACAGTGAGCTAAAATGAGAAGCTTTCAATGCAAAGTAAGCAATTTAAAAGCATAGCAATTTTTAAATTTTTTTTTTTTTTTTTTTTTTTTTTTTGCATTCTCACAGTTGTAAAATGCACTGAATTTATCAGCTCTTGTTCAATTCTGTTCACCTATAACACTAAATTAAAAAAAACCAACACGTGGGATTTCTTGCTGAGTGTACTTTTTAGGGTAGTTGCTGCAATCCAAAATTAGTACTTTGTTTAGCATCAGCAGTTTCTCAAAAACAAATACAAAGTTGACAGTTATTTTTAAGAATTTGCTGCATGACATGTTTATTAAATATAAATAATACCAACAAACATGAAGGAGATGCACTATGTACAGTGTTACAGGAAACAGAAATCAGAACAAGGAGACTTTCCTATCACCAATAACTAGACATAGGACCTCTATTGTCTATTTAAAACATAGGGAAGAGTCTGCTTCCTGTCACCATGCATGTATTTTGCTCCATATACAACACGACCCTTGACTTACAGTAGGCATTAGAGAACTTCTGGGCTTCCATTCAGTTGATCCATTTGAGACTGAACCTGCAGAAGGTTCAGCCAATGTCAGCACTACTTTAAAACAATTTGAAACACCAGAAAAAAAAAAGAAAGAAAAACTCTGAGTTTCCTTGAGTTCTTGGAGGAAAGCATTTGAATGACAGAAAAAGAAAATAACAGAAGTATTGTTAGGTCAGACTGTACTCTGCAAATGGCCCTTCTTATTGCTGAGTCAGCACAGCACAAAACTTACAGCTATATATATATACTAGCACTATTGCATTCCTTACTGCCTCTGAAGGCTTGAACCTGAAGTCAGTTCTCAAACGGCATTGCACAGAACAGTCTCCTTGAAGGAGAAAACTGTGATTCCCATAGGATTAAAAAGAAATCCAAAAAATCAATAATGGTCTTTAACAAATTAGCAGTATTTAATTAAGAACAAGACTCACAATCTGCCATGTGTTAATGAACACTGGAGGAATTATATCAATCACCATAGGATGCTCATGTGCCTGTGCAAGTGATGGCAGTTCAATTCAGTGCAAACACTGGGCAAAGCAGGAAGTTTGTGGGGTTTCAAGAAGGTACTCACAAGAACTGGTGTTTTTCACATGTTATTGGCAGAAGGAAAAGATTTTGTAATCCGTTATAATCTATTCTGAATTTTCTTCCTAAATCCCTCCAGTTAGCCATTTCAGAAGACATCAGTTTTCCTCCTAAAACTTCAATATGACCTCCTAGTACACTAATAGTAAGCACAGGGGCTAAAACAAACTGAATCATCAGATACACAATAGAGTAGGCACTGGTAAATTCACTGGATTTTTAAATGGGAGGAAGATCTCAGAAATGGTTCTTCTGGAATTCATTTCACTTTATTTATTTATTCATTTCACTTTATTTATTTATTTTAAAGCAAAGTGCCACACTTGAAGCAATGGACTTTGGTCTCCGCTAGCCCAAGGGAAAGCTATTCAAGAACACATTTGCTCTCATAGCCTGGTTCTTCAAACTTCCAAACTCACAGCCAATGAATATGGATCTGCTTCTCTGCAGGCTTCCTACAAACTAACCCATTTCCTACACCTTCTGTTTACAGATGATTCTCTCCTGTTAAGCCTCCCCTGAAGCATCTCTTATGAAATTCCTTCCTGTGGCCTCCCCGCATTCATTTCGGTTACATCTACCACCTCAGTTTCACTCAAAAGGTGATTTGTTCTTCTGTTCCTTCCAACTCCATTTTGTTGTCTTCAGTCTTATTCCTCAGCACCATTGCTCTTCAAGCTGGTAGTCTTTGGTATTATTTGTAGAAAAGCTTACAATTGTGTACAGGTTAAAATTCTGTCATTCTATTAAGCCTTTCACTTCATCTTCCTTGTCCTTTTTATAGGCTCCCTTGAAGTTCCTCAAGGGCCTTCCTACCACTGACTAACTTCAAAGCATTTCTGGCACTTCCAAATCTGTTATGCAGCTTTCCACACCTTTACTATCACTGAAGGGACAGTACAATATCCCATGGCTAACTTCTGCCATGATAAAATACTACATCAGCCATTTGTTGCATGTTTTGTTACGGGTGCATGTTATGTTTGCACATTAACTACTGAATTCCTTAAAGTAAAAAAACAAATAAGTAAGCAAGTAAGCAAACAAAAAAAGCCCTAACAAAAACAAAACAACAAGAACAACAAAACCCACAACCTTTTCCTATAGCAGAACTCAGTTCAAACACAGCAATTTCTCAGTGCTGGCCCCCTCACTGCTGATCAAAATAATAGTGTTGACAAAGCCTGGAGGCTGGCTTCACTACAAACTCAAAGGTATCTGGCTGCCTGGATGTTATTTATTTTCAACTGCTGAGACTCCCTCTAAGCTCAAAATTAAATAAGACCTCCTCAGATTTCCAGAGCTTAGGGATATTTTTGTTTAAGTGTTTTGATTTTTGTAACAACTTTGGCATTCTTACTGCCCAACTGTACCCCTAAATACCAATCAGAGGCAAAGTAGCGGTAAAGAGGTCAAAGCTCTGCTTGGCCTTAGAATTTTAATGAAAAATTTACTAATATATTCTTGTCTGACTAATAAAAGTATAAATGGAGGAACAATGTGCATTTGCTAACTAAAAATGACTGCAACTTAATTTTGAAATTGTTCTATAAATAGTGAAAAGAATGAACAAATGAAAGTGAAAATATATGTATATAAAGATAAATTAATGATTGTCCCATGGTAACTACTCCAGATATTTACTTGTACAACATTTATAATTAGCAATGGAGGTCTCTGTATCTCCATTCTTAAAAATTCAAAGGAAAGTTTTATAAGTGGATCTGGATTTAATTTTTTCCCCTTCAACTTCCCAGACCACATCAGATGTCTTTCCTTAACTGCACAATGCAGCACACAGTTTACCTTCTTTCATACCTACTCGCATCTTTGAGCAGAAGCATTTGCTTAAAATAAATAAGCATAAGGAATGCCATGAGAATGGTGCTCAACATATTTCTCGCAGTTTTACCTGTGTAGGTAATCTTAAAGCCATTCTACACCCATAGTCTTCTCTTTCCTGTCCACATGCTTGAACTTAAGTTTCCTAAGCAATTCAACTTGTTGCCTACGTTAAAAACCAAAAGCTAAATAACTGCCTCAGTGGAAATCATGTTCTTCCATTTTAGGAATTCTGACCCTGTATTTGACAATACCTGGCTTTTAGACCAGAAAATCTGCACGGGTTCATCTTGCTCCCCCGACAGCAGCACACGATCTCAGGACCGCAGCGCCATCTAGCTTCTCTTTTCCTGACCTCAGTATCTGTGCTGAGCACAATCATTTGACATCCCGGGGAGCCATTAATATAGCTTTCAAGATAGCCTTGGTTATTTATGTAGGCATACGGCTGAAGAAGGGGGAAGAGTTACTCATTGAGCTCCTCAAGAAACTCCTCTGATAATTCATTCTTAAATGGGAGACAAAGTATGTTTTGCTTTGGAACACATCTTACTCCTTTCCTCCAAAGTTGAAAACCAAAATCCATACCAATGCTTGGGCAAACTACCCACACCTCTGCTGAAGCTCTGGCCCCATACCAATACTAACACAAACTTCGCAGGACATCAAGGGCAACATGACTAAATCCTTTCACATTGCTGAAGGCAGCTGTCTCTTAAAGAAGAATCTGTGTTCTCAAAGGAGCAATATTTGAAAAGATCTGAAAGATCCCCTGGCGTGCCAAGAAAGGAAAAAACAAAATAAACTCTTTCTGCTCAAGTGGGGAGGAAGGGTGGAATCTGTACCTCTTCCATTAGTAACAAAGGCTTTTTAACAAGAATTGCAAAGCAGGCATGAAATAATCTACCGTAACTCCTTGTTACAAGCTGTGTGAAATAGGAACCCTTTTTAGGGTAATGGATTTCTCTGTATTCACCTGGACCTGACACCCACTCAATGCTTTCTTTTGTCTTTGGTTTTGTCTTTGCAAGATGTGCAGGATCTAACAACAATTCTGTAACTCTATCAAGCACACAGCAATAAATCCAGAACCTTTAGCAAAGGCACAAGCTCATAAGAAAGCAGAACAGCAAATAAAGTTCCTCTGGGTCTGGCTCGTACCCTTGGCAGCTTCTGATGAGCTGGGAATACATGAGAGCCATCCCAGAGTTCTTGATCTTTCCTCCCAATTCACCGATGAGTTCTTCACTGCTGGGATGGATATTTCCTGCTCATAAGCACAGTTCCACTCGTCAAAACTAGCATCACTACATGAACTGCTCTGACATTCGACAATGGTGAGCAGTGACACAGCCAAGTCTTCCAGTCCTCACTTCAGAGAATGGCCAGTTAAAAATTCCCATGAAATCAATCAAACTTATTACACAATTAGTAACAACCTAGGCCTTAAGCCCTATATAATGAGCAAACTAATTGAAATTCCACTGCCCTGTGTACTCTTTCATATAGTGTAAGTGCCTCTGAAGATATGAGAATAAATGTGCTACTCAGCATGGAAAAAAAGGCATAAATTAGCACATTTTAAAGGGTTACAGCAGCTGTGGAATTTTGCAACTGGCTTGTATGCGGGAGAACAAACAGGCAGCTTCTCTCTTTTGTGCTGGCTGGCCACAGTAACATACTGGGCCACAGGCAAACAGCTGTCTGATTCCCAAAATACACAGCGTGCAGTCCTCACTGCTGACAGCATCCACCAGCAACAGAAACCCTTCCTGAATACCTACAGACAATCTCACACCACCAAAGGTTATAATCGAAACTCTTGGCAGCAGTGTACAAAAAAAGTATTTGCACAATAGGGATCTATGTCACCCTAGGAATGGCTGGCATAGAAGCAGCTACGTACATTCCTGCTTGAAATCAAACACTGATGTAAAAATATTACCAAAAGTGCATTGGAACAACATATCAACATTCTTTGTTTTAAAATCAATGGAAAGTCAGATCTCAATATAGTACTGTGCAAGGGAGGAGAACAGGAAGCAAAATAATACTGTAGTATTTCTATGGATATCTTATTAAAATACTAAAAACTACATGCCATTTTATCCTGACTGTGGTGACCACGATTATTTTCAAGTTACAGATACAATTAACACATAATCAGCTATTTTACTCAGTAGTTTAGCATAGTATTTATCGTGTTCGATGTTAGAAAATGGTTACAAGATCCTTAGTTTCACATGCAGTGGGTTTTTATTTTGAACTGCTGCTTTATTTTGCGTTTGCACTCAGAGTGGCATTCACAGAGATTCCTCCACACAGCTTCTTTGAAACCATTTCATACTTGGGAAGAGAACTACTTTATATATTTGTATAAACATGAGAGGAGATTGTTTTTCTTTAGAATTAAATAAACAGTTGTCTCACAAACCTAAAATAAAACAGATCGATGACAGCAAGAAAATCTGAAGAAGATATCAGACAATGACATTCAATTTATTCCCCGAGTTCTTCCTACAGCGATCAGCTCGCGCTGTGGTCTCTTACACCCCAGCAAGGCTTCCCCTGCCCGCCCCTGCTGCCGCATTCCCACAGTGCGGGGGCTCAGACCCTGCCTCTGCTTTCCCAGTCAGTTCTGGGTGCCAGGGGTTGCCATCCCCTGCCACAGGAGACGCTTTAGATGACCAGGCTGAATATTTGGGGCATTCTGCAACGGATCAGATCACAAAAAGGATTGGGCTTATCTGACACACGCTGCCAAACAAGTTTTTAAGTGATTTCATTGATCTCAGAGTAACAGCTGCAGTCTTTTATATTCTTAAATTCCAAAACACAGACAAGGAGCTATTTAGCAAGGGACAAGAAGTTTTTCAAGTTTTGTTTATCTCAAATAAGCAAAAATGTAGTTTAAATGGCTATTTTTTGTTAGTTTAATACAGACATATCAGTATGTAATTTACCTTGAATGTTAGTAACTTGGAAATAGATTAGTTCTCCCTCAAAAACCTCAAAATGCATTTGTGTTTGGGCCAAGGCCAAACAAGAGATACTACCATCTCGAAGATACATTTTTAAGCATAGTATGACTGCATCACAGAAGGGACTGTAATTATAATCTTGACATTATCGTAGCGACCATGGTTGCTATCGGGTGACAGGTATAATAATCATTAGACAGTACAATAGCAATATTTAACGATGCATGAGATAGAAGAAAATGAATTCATGCCTTTAATTCAGTTCAGATCCATCATTTCTTACATTGAGTGTGAACTGCCTAATCGCGCAAGTATGTACACAACAGTTACAATACACAGCAAGATGTCTACTGCAAAATCCAGAGAGCTTACATTCACTCATCGTACTCACGATGAATTTTTGTGTTCCTGTTTATAGCTTTTCATTAACATAGGTAGTCCTACTATCTTGCTTTAATACCATACAAAAAGCTGATTGTCACAATAAGAATTATGAAAAGTGCCTTTGCCTTGATGTCAAACAAGAGCAGTAGTGAGGCTGTGCTTTTTGTTTCCCCAGGTTGCATGCTACCAAACTTGCTCATTTCATCAGCCTTAATAATGCCACAAACTGAAAAAATGACCTAGAGAAAAGGAAGATATTTGTTCAAATGAAAGAGGCGTAACTGTGCTCACTAGAGGAGCTAACATGGCTGCACATTTCAAATCCTGCAAGATTTTACCACTACTTTACAAAGAAGGATTAATTGAATGAGAAATGTTTATGGAAAAGAAGACTCCTGTGGTAAAGCTATTCTAGCATGTACAGATGAAATGCAAGGGATGACATGCAACAGAAGACAAAGGAGTCTCAAAGGTAAATATGAAATATCTTAACAATATTTCTGGATATTACCTCTGCTAAACCTTGCTGCACCTGTCTCCACAGCTACAAGACTGTTACAGCCACATCGCTAGATTTCAGAATGAAAAATATTAAGTTTATAAGAAATCAGGAAACAGCACGTATGAACTGATCAAAAAGTCAGTGTCAGAATCTCAAGGGTGAGAAGAAGGTGGCTGCTCCAGCACAGCAGTGCCTGAGGTGAGGCAGACGAAGGGCAGAAGACAAAAAAGAGGACATCTCACTGCGACGCCTCAGTGGAGCAAACAGGAAGGAAGTCTGTGTAACGTTGTTCAAAACTGGTGACTGCCAGCTTCACCAGATTTCCCTCTCAAAACTCTTCTATTTAAAAATAGATTTCTTTTGATGCTAATGCTCACTTTGTTGAGCGTTAGTATTTCAGGCTGGCATTGCGTCCCCATCATATCATCAGCTTCAGAACAAGTCAGGCTACAGCTCCTGCCTGATGCATATTTGCATTTTTAATTCTCCGCTGAGAATGTCACAGGACAAGTGAGCCCTGCAGACAGCCTGAAGACAGCTAGTAAGAATTTTCCATCTGAGATGTCTGCTTCACAAAACTACAAATAAAAAGTAAGGTACCCCAAGGACCGTCCTGCCTGCATCTCCCCGCAGGCCTACATCTCCACTTTCTTCTCTCAGCTCTCTCTGAGCCCTCAAGAAGAAAGAGAATGGAACACAGAGGTCACATCCTGTTGCAAACATCACATTTCACACTGACTTTACTGAGAAGCCCATTTTTGCACTGTAATTATTCACAACTATCAATACTTTTTCTAACCACAGCATCACAAGCAAACAGTACTAGGGTGTCGATTCAGAAAACTGGCACCCAAAATGGCAAACAGGACAGCCTCCTATAGAGCGGCTCTGACAGCACCCCCCTCCAGCAGCTGCATCCCTTGGTCAGGCTGCTCCCAAACACAAGGCATCTTTAGTCTTACGTGGAGCTTCTGAATAATAGCATCTAGTCTTTGTCCCTTTTATCTTGGTCTCTGAACAACAGGAGCTAGTTAATGAGAATCACAATTCTTTCTTCATTTGTGTCTCTTTTCTAATTCATATTAAAAATGGGTTTAATCTGCTGTCGCCTCTAAAGGAGCTGGAAAACTTCTGAAGCAGAATTTCAATCAACAGAAGCAAAGAAAAAAGGCATTTAAAGAATACTATGCATTTTTGCCATTCCCTGTTTCAGTCCTTTTCCCAGAAACCCGAAGCACTGAGCCAGAACAGCTGGAAGTAGGCTTGATTCAGCAGTATTCTGTTTCAGTTCCTTAGTTTCAGGAATAACCTGAACCCCTGGCTGGAGCAGGCGCCAAGCAAAGACTGCACTGGAAGCCTCCCCATGCTGATCTCATAGCCACTAATCAAACAAGGTGGTCTACACTCACAAAACAGACTCATTTACCTTTAATTTCATATTTTCCAGCCTCAAGAGCCCATTAGGTTACCTTGTGTGGCAATAGGTTTGAAAACTTGCACAGAAGCATGTATTCTGTAACAAGGTCTCTTTAGAAAAGTCAGCCATAATGAACACCAACTACAAAAGGTTTTTCTCCAGCCTTCAAACTATCTCTAACTGTTTTTCCTATGTAAACACTTTTTTTTCTTTTTTTTAAACAGCTTTAATAAAAAAATGAATACTTGTAGTATAGACAGTGTTTGTCCACTATGGAACAGAATGAAAAAAAATCTGCAATGGCTACTCAGACTTAGGTAGAAACTTAAGTCTGAGGGACTTGTCCCTCAGTTTCTCAGGTTTATCTTACATTTGTCTCCCTAAGCTTACACTGCTCAAGGAGTCATTCCCTGCCCAGCAGGACTGAGAACTTTTCTCTTAGTGAAGGAACCTACAGAAAAAAAAACCCTGAAGAAAGCAGAAAAGAAAGAAAGAAAAGGGACTATTACCTTAGTAAAATGATGACAGTGCATGGGAAGGATTGACATAAAAGAGCAAAAACGGTAGCTTTCTTAGAAGTCACGAGAAAAGCTATTTTCGCTGCCATTTGGAAAAGGGACTTGTGAGTTTAAAGAATACTGCAATAATCTAGTTATGTGATTTAAGATGAAATAGAAAGCTAAAGTATATGTTGTCACTTTTTCTTTAATGAAATGCTACACTTAAATGTCTTCATTTGAAAATAATCTGTATGTGGGTTTTTTTTTTTAAAATAGCATCAATCTGGTAGTCAGGAAAAAAGGTTCACAGTGTGCTTGTGGCAGAACGGATCCGGGGGATTGCTAACATCTTATTTGTGCCTACATGTCCAGCAACGTCGCTAGGCGTAAGAAGGCTGGTCCATAAGAACACTAGTGTAACGCACACTGTTAGTCTCTTTTGATTCCAGAGATCAATGAAAATTTGCTGGTGTGTGAGATACTTTGCAAAAAGAAAAAGTTGGGAATACAGTTGTGCATCTCACCTATTAAGAAAGTGTAGGCAGAATCCTGTTTCCACACCCAAAGAAGGACCCAAACAATCTGAGAGGGTCTATTTCACCATAAACCCTGCCCTCTGTCAGCTTTCAGACTTACTTCTGTACTGTTTCTCAGGCTCACACTGTCACCGGCCCTGCGCTGCCATCTTTATCTCCTGCCCACTAGATCCAGCCTCACTTTGCTGCTTGTGCATTTTTACTTCTCTGTTGATGGCAGCAAGTGTCCAGCTCTGGTGGAAGCCCGTATTACTGAACAGAGCTCAATGGCTTTTTACATCTATCACAAATGTAATAACTTCACAAACAGCCACTGAAAGCTTTTTCACAAATAGCTGGATTTCTGCCTTAGGTTATTGTTCTGAGGCATCACAATTTTACCCCCATAGAGCTGGTTCTAGAGAGAGGCTGTGTTTGTGCACAGGCAGATCACAAAACACGTGACTATATTACAGGCAAATTTACAAGGCCACAAAACTAAATGACTGCTTCAAACCAGACCAATACAACTGGACACAACCTATCCAGGTGTTACTGTTGGCTGCTCTTGTTTCCAGAAGCCCTGAGAAAATAGCAAAGGAATAGGCACCAAGTGCACACAAAGAGTGCAACAGATCTGTACTACAATACCATAAATTCAACATTTGGACAAAATTACAGCCAATGCCTGATATTTATGAAGCTGAGCAGTCATTGTAGGATGGGGAGCTTTAGGCCTCATTCACTTTGATTGGCACAATGTCAGAGCAAAGCAGAACTTCACTTGACTTGCCAATAGAATTTCCCACCATCCTCCTTTACATCTTTTGAAAGATTGGTTGGTTGAACAACTTTGAAGGAAAATTTTTAGAAGTACAGATGTGCCTTGTACCTGCAAATTTAAAGGACAGTTGGCAATGTACCCCTGGCACCTGTACATTAGCTGTGTGAATATGACAGAAATTCATACCGAAGAAAAGTTACTAGCAAAGGATTGCTAGCACCCCTGGAAAAAGGAAAGCAGAATACCAAAAACTGAGTCAGATCAATTGTTTCAGTGAAGGAGCAGTAACACAGACCAAGAGAAAATGAGTTAAGTCGAGCTTCCATTGTTACCGTATTTAAAATGCTGAAATACAAGGATTATGGCTGTAGAAGAAGGCATACAAGACTTTTACGAGCAGTAACTTCTCAGAGAAACTGAGATCTTAATTTGAGATAATTACTCTTTTTTGATTACTTTAAATTAAAACTCTTTCTGTGTAATACTATTTAGGTCACCTGAGTGTAATAAAACAGTCAAAGATTCACAGTCAAACTTCCAAAGGGATTTCCAGCTGTTCTCTGGAAGTAATGCATAGCAAAAGGATAGCTGAACGAAGTTTTGTACACGATGGCATTTTTTAATACATCTTGCATTTAAAACACTGTCTATATAAAACACAGGCATCTCAAATTAAACTTGCATGCTGTTTGACACGGGATGAAACCCAGAAGTTTGTTATAATGTTTGGCCACTGAATTCCAAAACAGGTTATTGCTTTTATCCCAGACTAAATAGTCAAAAACACAGAGGGTGTTTGCTAATTCATTATTTTAATGTTTGTCCTTTGCTGATAGTCCCAGTACTGAGCTTTGCCAACTGCCTTCAGTTCCTTCAGCTGTGCTGGGAAGTGGTGATTCTCCTCCTGTCATGGGTTCCAGCTGAAGAACTCCTTGTAGCAGAATCAGGTCTTAGCCCCAGGCGGCCCTTGGCTTAGCTTTATTTTGGCAGAGATACTGAATATTTTCCAGAATTGGTATAGGTGTGGTTGGCAAATTCTCCAATTCTCCATTTGCTGCACAAAGCCAGCAAAAGCGCAATCCCTGTGATTAGGATGTGAGATTACAGCAAGGATATATACTCTCCAAGACAGATGCACTCTGGTGATAAGATAAATCTTGTACATCTTTCATGGCCACATTTCCTTCCCAGCCCCTGTGATCTTTCCGAAGCTGTCACGCAGGTGGCATGCTGCCTCCAAGTAGGGGGAAGAAACTCTCTAAGCCTCAGATTCTAGGAATCACAGAATCGTAGGGGTTGGAAGGGACCTCCAGAGATCACCGTCCAACCCCCTGCCAAAGCAGGTTCCCTATACCGGGTCGCACAAGATGCCTGTCCAGGAAATTTCTGTTACTTTTCTACAGGTGCTTCTAAGTGGCTGAAGCTGCTTTCAAGATGTGGATACATTTTCAGGAAGACAAGGAATGTCTCCTAAGTTTTCCTTAAGACTTTACATCCTGTCTTTGCCAAACCCCAACCTCAAGAATCTTTTCTGTGATAACAGCAACATCTTTTACTTTAGAAAAATAAAACATTGGTATGAAGATTTTTAAATACACCAACATATCATAGAATACTAATACGTCTGAGATTTGGGGAAAAAAAAATGAAATTCTTTCCTTCCTTCAAAAGCAACTTCTGTTGAAAATTAAGCCATATCAGGCAAGATAATTTTAGTGTGGAGCACTGTAAAATATGGCCAAGCTATGCTATACCTGCTGTATTTGTTTCTTCTTTATAGTCTTAGTATTCAAACATTCTCGAAAGAGCTGTCAAACTCATATTCATACTTGCCACCCAACGTAACAAACTTTTTGCACAGAACTCTGCTGTGCTCCAAGAACAGAACTGCCCTCTTCAAGTCTTTCATGCAAAAGGCGAAGGGTGCCAGGTACGAACAGCACAGAACAACGTCTGAGGCAGGAAGGGGGAGGACAGCACTCAGTGCAGCCCCACGCCCCTCACCGCCCCGGTAGGACACACTGTTTATATTTAGCAGAAGCTGTGAAATCCCACTGCAACAGCAGCGCATGTAACAGAAACACAAGCTGGTAGCAAACATGGTAAGTTCAGGGGGCAGCACTCATCTCCGCACTGCCAGACACTCTGCAGAGCGCATCTCCACAGGCAGAGGCCTTTGTCAAAGTAAGGAGCATTTAAAAATAAAACCAAACCCAAACGAGAAGACAAAAAAGATGTCTGTTTTTAACATTTTCCACAGATAGCATCACCTGAAAGTTTAGATGGGACAAGGAGAGTCCTGCATGGAGCACAGAGATGAAGTAGGGTACAGGAAATGGCTCTGAAGAGACTCGGGGTGCGGAGGGCGTGATGGGACACCCAGCAGTGCTCACAGCCAGCCCCGTGCTCAGCGCTCGCTCGAATCACTCTTTCAAACGCCGACAGGATTTTATAATCAATAACAAAACCTCGCACCACGTCTCAGAGCCCAGGTGTCTGCCTCACCTTGGAACCGTTAAAGCTGAAACGCAGTACCTCACAGTGCCATAGTTACCCGGCATCGCAATTTCTGCCCGCGCTGCTGCTGACTGGAGCCCAGCCGGCGTCCTGCGGGCCGCGCTGAGGCGGGGGCAGGGAGGGCAGGCGGCCTCGGCACGGCCTCGCCTTAGCCCCAAACCCTTCCCTTGGCGAAGAAGTCGGAGCCCCGGGCCGCCTGGCCTCGGAGCAGCAGAGGGATAGGGAAGAGGTACGCGGAACCAGGAAGGAGCGACGAGAGCCTCGCAAAGGCGAGGAGCTGCCGGGAGAGGTTCCGGGTCGCGGCAGCGAGGCGCGAAGCCTGAGGAGAACCGCGGCGCGCGACGGCGAGCGGCGGGAAACGCCTTGAGGGCACGAGCTGCGAGCTCCCGCCCAGCGCGGCGCGTGCCCGCGGGCGCCCCCTGGCGGCGGGGCGAGGAGCCCTCGGCCGGGCCCCGGGGACCGCTCAGCGCGGTGCGGCGCTGCCCGCCGTGCTCCGGCGCCGCGGCAGCTGTGGGCAGGGCGGGGCGGCGGCTCCGGCGGTGTGACCGGCGGCGCGTCGCGGAGCGGTGGAGGAGCCCTCGGCGCGGGGCAGGACGGAGCGCGCGGCCCGGCGGAACTCCTCGCTGCGCCAAGTGTAGAGCAGCGGGTTGAGGGCCGAGAGCGAGCAGAGCAGCAGCCAGCTGGCGGCCTGCAGCGCGGGCGGAGCGGGCCGCAGGAAGAAGCCGAGGAGACTGACCCAGACGAGGGGCTGCGTGCCCAGCAGGAAGACGCAGCAGAGCAGCAGGACAGAAACGCTGCTGAGGCGACGCTGGGCGCGGCGCGGCGGCGGCGGCGCGGCGGGGAAGGGCAGCTGGTGCAGCAGGTGGAAGTTGAGCACGCTGACCCGCTTGGCGCTGCCCCGCACCCGGCGCACGATTCCCAGATAGCAGTGCAGCAGCAGCGCCGTCTGGGCCAGCACGGCCAGCGCGAGGAACAGCGCGGGGTAGCGGGAGCTGCCGTCCGTCTGCCGCGGGGGCGGTGTTGGGGCGGGGCCCGGCGTCCAGAGCCCGGGCAGGAGCGGTAGCAGGAGCAGCGCCAGCGCCCAGGAGAGCCCGATCATGCAGCCCGTGCGCCTCCGCTGGTACAGGGCCTGGTAGACGTTGGGCAGCTTGGTGATGAGCACGTACCTGTTGAAGGCCACCAGCAGGTGCGAGGCCAGGGACACGGTGAGGCCGAGGCCCAGCAGCCCCTCGCGCAGCAGGCGGTACTCGGCCGAGCGGAGCGAGGAGGAGTTCGGGGGCAGCAGCCCCAGCACGGCCTCCTGGGGCATCCACAGGGCGCACACGCTCAGGTCGGCCGCGCAGCCGTTCACGATGAAGGCGTTGCTGGTGGTCTGCAGCTTCTTGAAGGAGAAAACCAAGTAGATGACCATCACGTTGGACAGAGTCCCTGAGATAGCCAGGACTGCATAGAGCAGCGAGAGGAAGATGCGGGTCCCTGAGGAGTCCTCCCAGAGCAGCAGCAGGGGCGAGCTCGCGCTCCAGGAAGAGGCGTTGGGCATCGCGCTGAGTGAAGCTCAGTTCTGACTTCTCGTAAATCCCATCCTCATCCAGGTCAGATCCTGCTGCGGCAGCCCCCCGCTGAACACGAGAGATGATGTGCGGGCGGGGAGCTCAAGGCAGATTTCAATCATATGAGCTGCGAGTCCAGAAAATGCAGTTAGCAGTAACGACCCGGAGAAGAACGGTGTCCAAGGCAGATAGGTGGCAGGAAATCCCAGAGGCTGGAGCTAGTGAAGGTGGGTCCATAGGGTGCAGATGGCTGTAAGCAAACCAGAGCGTGGCTGAGGATTCTGTAGCTGTGAAAATGCCAAAAGCGGCAGCACCTTGCAATCAGTAGCAGAAACGGCAGCAACTGATACAAAGCTTTGCAGTTCCTCCTGTGACACAGTACGTACTCTGTATATCATTCCAGGAAGATTCAGCCCTTCCACTCTTCATGAATTATTCAGCAGATTTTCATCTTGTTAAATCAAGAAGAAAAAAAAAAAAGAAAAAACCCAAACCCAATCGCGCTCCAGAAATACTGGAACTACAGAGTCTGACTCTCTTCTCGTTGCTGTACCGGTTTCCTTGTTCTCACCCATTTACACGACTTTCATTTTTCAGCAAGCTTTCAAACTAGTGTCAGTCACTTCTGTCTGAAATACAACACATTTACTGTAGCGACTTCTCTACTAGACACTGAAGCTGTTTCGTTCTGATCGTATTTTTGTTAAGCAAAAGCATACTGTCTTTCTGTAAACATTTTTAGAACTGCTCTTTTAAGAATATAGCTTCCAAATTAAATCTTTCAAACATTATAGATGCACAGATTCCTGGTAAGACAGCACTTTATTTTGGGAAGCTGGTCCTCAAACTCCACGTCCTGCATAGAGGGTTCAGCCTTTCTCATCTAGTGGGACATCCTGCATCACTAACCCCCTGGAGGTGAGTGTTGGTATGTCTAGGTGCACAGGTAAAGTGGAACCAGCATGGACTTTGAAACAGTGGCATACACCCAAATCAATTCCAAAAGCACCTTCCCGCAGAACTGAATGAAAGGCTCTCACAGTCCAAAGGCTGGTTGGAAAGCAGGGCTTGGCTCTCACTTTCAGGATGGAGAATTAGTGCTGGGATTCTCGCAGGTACGCTTCGGCGCTTTGCTCAAACAGCAACAAAACACTAACTGTCCTTAACCTCAGCAAGGTTTAATAAGAAACTTGAGTAAAACAATTGAGATTTCTTCTTAAAAGCATTTCAGAACAGGAATGGCAATTAATTTTGCAGTGAGTTTAAGTGAGAAGCTGCTTTTCTAAGGCTTGAAAAGTAATTACTTCAGCTGGTAATATATTATCTGTATACTGACCAAGATATCGCAAGATATTTTTAGATACTGTTAAAGTCAGAATGCTGATAAATGACAATACCAAAGCAGTACTTTAGGAGGTCATTATAGCATGGGTCAGTGGATTATTTTGTTGCAACGTGGCGTATCTTTTATTTAATGAAAGATTCCTGTTTGCAGTTGATAGGACTGTTGATCCAAATATGGATACGTTACAAACAACGTGTATCTGTTCTTTTTTAATTAACTAGATTGCTCATGTGCTTAAGGTTAAAGATGTGCCTGAGCAATGTACTTGATCAGGCCCCTGATTACCATATTTTTTGCCTGCTGCGCTTTATATGTAGATCTAATCAAATGTCAAACCTTTTGAGGCCTTTCATTGTTTAGCTGTCAGTAGAGAACAGTTATTATAGAAACTGAAATCCTCCTCTTTCTGCAGTACTGTAATTGAAAAATATTCTTTAAATCTGTAACAAGAAATATCTCACTAACCAGAAAGCTTCACAAAGCATAAAGAAACAGTTCCATAAGGCGCTATCCACAGAATTGCAGGCTCAGTAAAGACCTCTAGGCTTATGTAATCCATCCTTACATGTTTATCAAATCTCCTTTTAAAGATCTCATGTACTTTTTCTCCCAGAATAAGAAGATACATTTATATATGAAACAATGGAATCAGTGAAGTCCAAAGATGAGTGAACAGACCATACAAAATAAAATTCAAGGTATTTCTTAAAAGCTGAAAGATTGTAAAGACTCCTAATACCAGTGGCTGTCCCCAGCTAATCTTGGTCTTGTTGATTGCTAGAGTACTGGCTATATTCGTTACACATTTTTTAAGAACACAAGATGTCCGTTGGCTGTCTATCATATAATAAATCAATAGAATTAAAGAAAAAAATGGGGAAGGATTAAAGAAAAAAATGGGGAAGGATTCTTTCAGTGTACTAGACATGTTTAAATTGACTACTTTTTTGTATATCCTATACGCATCCAAATCAACATCCTTTAATTGCCTCACTGCAGTGACAAGAACCCTTTATTGTGTTATTGGAATAGACATTCACTAGAAGCTTCTAAAGCATGTGTTCTACTTCAGGCTTTGCTGTTCCTTTAGAGTTGCTGTGCAACAGTCACACACTATCCACATCATCTATTGCAGGCTTACCTGACAGGAATATTAAGCACCATAGATAATTTATCATGCACCACAACAAATTTGCTGAAAATCATCAACAGAATTAAGCTAAGATAAAACCATTTGTGACAATTTTTTCACCAATGCAAGAAGAAAAAGCTAAATGAAAATGTGGTTATTTGCATTCTCGTGTATAAAGACCCTACTATTAGAGAGGCTAAATCAAAGTATTGCGCACAGAAAAAAAAAGACAAGTTACACTACACTTGTAACAAGGGTCCTTGTCCAGGAAAACAATGTTTCCTCAATTAAGATACATTTTAAAATATGGTATCAATTAAGATACATTTTAAAATATGGTCTAATTTCAATTAGAAATGTCACAAATCCTTGATGCTTCTAAACAAATACAGGAATATTAACTAGAAAGATTAGTTGTAGAAGACACCCCTCATGCTCATTTCTTTTCCAATGAAGGTTAATTAAGACAAGAAACAAGGAAGCTGGCTGATATATGCATTTTATTATCAATTAGCTGTATACATGTACATATATCTACATTCCAAAATGAAACAATTTTTTTTTAAAGGAAATTTATAACAAAGCACATGACTTTTTTTCATAAGAGGTAGAATTACCTTACCATTAATCTATAATTCATATATAGTATGTTGTATATATATATATGCACACACATATGCTACTTTGTGTGTGTATATTTTACATATACACAATTGTGGAAAAGTACAGCATTGCATGTAAGTTTTATTCAGTGATTTGAGAGCTGCTCTCAGTATTGCTTATTAACACTTTCAGTATAACTACGTAGCAATTTGGTGGCAACTTCAGTTGCAGGGCAAACGCAGATCATTCACGTCTTCAGAAACAAAGACTGACAAATCAACAAGTTCTATTTTCATGTTCCTGTAGATGTAGGAAAAACTCATGGCTAACAAATCTGTTTTGTGTTTGTCTTCTAGTTTTCACAGATGCTTTTTTTTGTTATTTTTGCTGTGATCGCATTTGTGGAATTCTGAAAAACTTCTACATGATCTCTAATACTTCGCTGTAAGATCATTTCATTCACAGATTCATTCCTAATTGCACCAGCTAATGTATTAAAGAATATCCTTACTGCTAACAAAACTGTTGTGTGACAGCAGTTTAAACTACCTATATATCTGACAATAGTTTTCAAATTCAAAGGTTCATAGAACATCCAGTCACTAAGTGACAATTCAGTGTACTTCCAAACATTCACTTTGGTGTGCTTTGCTACTGAAACTTGCAAAATGCAAGTGTGCAGCACAGCCAAATACAAACATTCTTACTTTGTCAGTATGCTTTGTCTGTCTTTATTTTTGCAGTTGACATTGCATAGCAAAATTTAACATTCTACTTTTAAAAGTTAAAACAATTCTTTAAAGTAAAATGAAAAAGTATTAATTAACTGAATAATCAGCTAAGTTACTTTCTTTTTGCAATGAAGATGAAGGTTGCAATGTAACTCATTTTTCTTTCATAGCATCTCCTCATGAAACATCAGCAGCTGAATGTGGAAAGCAGACTATGTATCCAAGTGCTTTCAGTTGATAGCATAATAACTAGTCTCATTAGTTAGACTTCCACCAAGTTATCAGAAGACCAATCAGCGAAAGAGGTAATTACATTAGCCTTTAAGCAATAATGGACCCATAAAACAAGAAAAACCTCTTGTTCATTAAAAAAATAATATCTTTGATAAACATGTAAAAATTCTTTAAAATACGCATTTTGGTAGCAAAGTGAACAACTAAATTAAAACATTCTAATTTTTACATAATTCTTATATATATTGCTTAATAAAATATTCTCTCAATACATTTTAAGACTGTACACAAGTTAATAAAGTCATAATGAAATTAATTAGAAATATATTCAAGTAGTTTCAACATTAAAAATTTAGATCTGTATATAACATGGAGGAATAATTTCCATAAAACAACTTCAGTGCATCTGCAGTAGTCATGAATAAGAAATTTCTGTCTGTTGAGAAGTTGTTCCTTGGTGTTATGGTTTTGATACAACTTTTATTGAAAACTCCTCAACGGAATGAGCAGCTTCTTTCCTTAAATTCTTCTTCATGAAGGATTTCCACGGTAAGAATTCAGCAGGTTTCACCAAAGCAGCAAAGCTTTAGTACTGAACATATTCAGACTGAAGGGACTGTGCAGAGAAGAAAAACTGATTAAAACTCATTGAGGTAATACTTGTATTTAATATGTATTTTGCACTTCAAGACAGGGAAGAATGGAATGACAGTAAGGAGGAAAAAAAAAAAAAAGAACAGTTGTAAGGAAATCTGAATTTCTGCATTCTGATTTAGGTAAAAAAAAATGCTAGGAACTCAAAAATTGGATACTAAAAATCCATCAATTTCTCTGTGTCTACACTTCTCCAAACCAAATTATAGAGTTCCTTGGAAAGAATACTAAAAAAATCTATAATATTACACCTTAAGACAATACCTTAAAGACATATTGGGAAAATGTACGATTGCGGCTATGAGAATTGAGTTGCTTCCATTTATCCCAAATGGGAATGAAAGTGCTACTGTGGAAAGGCCGCGGTGTTGGTCTGGGTGTTGGTTCACACAGTGACATAGGAAATCCATGCTGTGTAGCTAATTACCAAGGGGAAAAAAAATTACAGCACCACAAGCCTACTATATTTATTTGCATTACTGGTTCTATTAAAGTTTTCTTACAAAATCAGTAATCAGTTCACATGACATCCAAATGTTTTATTACCTCCTATACAAATGTGGTCAGGAAGTTGTTGTGATGATCAGAAAATCTTATTTGAGAGCTCTTCATTCTACTGGCACGGTTATAAACAAATGAGTAATAATAAATGTAACTCATCCACACTCTACATCCCACCCTTATATTTTCAAACTGTATAAAATCAGTAGGATTAGAGAAAACTACTGGAGACCAACATGAGTCCTAAGAACTCAGAACCTTAGATGTCTTCTCTGTTTTTCCACTATAACTAACTTGTCATTGTAGAAATGGTCTCTGGCATCCATAACAAAACCTATAAGTAGAAAAAGCACATAATAAGCTTTTAAAGCCCTAGTATCACTACCTTTTTTTCTGCTGTCCACCAAAACTAAACAAAATATATTTCTGAGGTTGTCTTTCAGGTACGCATTTCTCATCTTCAAGGTCTGAGATTATCTGGGTAGTCTTTCCTATATCAGCACACAGAGATTTGAACATCACTGACTAATAGGGGCCTGGTTTTAGTACCAAATGGACTTGACAAAAAGGTATTGTGTAATACTAAATTTTCTGTAAAACAGAGCAGATGTAAAGAGCATTCTTTTTCTTTACTACAGGCATTAAATACACAGTCAGAGGAGTTTATTCCCCCCCCCCCCAGGTTCTTTAATCATTCTGACTTCATGAGCTTTGGTGAGAATATTTGTTGAGCCATTTATTACATATGTAAGAGACCAACAGAAGGAATATCCCTTCATTAATGTATACTTAAAACTTCTGTTCAATTAATGATCCTCAAAGGAGCAAAAAGCTCTTCCTAATGTCTCAAATCCTCTTTGGAATACAGTGAAGAAGAATTAAGTTTAAGCAGCATTTTTTCCCAGACTAAGATTAATTTGCTGTACTTCCCATAACATGATAACAAACACGAACACGGTTCCAAAACACGATAACAGTTCTAACAACTCAGTTGTTGTACAGCATACACAGCATGCAGACTAATTTGAAAAATTAAATATATCTGTGGTATTAGTTTTTCTTTTTTTCTGACTTCTGCTGTTAAGTAATTAATGCTCTTAACATCTCACACTGTCCAAAGAGATTGACTAATATTTCAAAACCTGTTAACTGGTGGTTTTTGGTTTTTTTTTTTTTCAGATCTCAGATGGAGGAGTTTTCTATTTTAAAATTCACATTCCTACCTCCTATTTGCAGTGACTCAAAGTATAGCCTGTAATTCTGAAAGCTTTATTAAAAACAGAAAGCCCTAATCTACCGTTACAAGTCACAGGCTTGTATTTAAGAGACTCTTAAAATAGAGAAAAAGAAAAAAAAAAACAAAAACGCTGAATTGCCATGAAGAGAGAACAAAGTTAAGTGGATAAAATCCTTGGTGCAATCCTACAGTGGTCTTAAGCACTATCAAGCTTGGCATTTTATACCCAAGCTTCTGATATTTAAATAAACTAAGAATTAGATGACTTCCCTATCATTAATGATACCTTTTTAATGAGGTTCATGCTGAAGCAACTGCTTAGATTATTATCACTTTCCTTGCTCAGTAGGAGACACTGAAAGCCTCCTGGAAAAGAAAATAAATCACAGATCCATCTAGGTGTGAAAACCATACTCATATGCATTTAAATTCAGGACTAAGCCATCTGAAAACTAACACCTGAAATGCAACAATCCTGTATCACTTGTCTATCTATCAGGAAGTGAACACACTCTCCTCCAGCAAATAAAATTCTAATGTTATGTCATGATATTTTTAGGATAAAAGCCTCTATGTGCAAGTAATTTAAGTCTTTTTGAATGATCCAAAGTGTTATTGCAACAGGAGTGGTATAGAAGACAAGAATTAGCAAAAAAAAAAAACAAAAAACAAAAAACAAACCCACAAGAACCCCACACCTTAAGATCCACTAAAATAAATCAGAATATATTAAAAGGATCTACATATACCTTTGAAATGATCCTTTCAGTCTGCTAGATTTACAGATAAGTAAGATAAGCTACCGTCTGTCTTTTTTTACCATGCAAAATGTCTTATACCCCACTAGATTCCCTAACATTGAGAAAGCCTCTTCTACAAGCATGAAGATCATATACTTAAACTTTAGAATACTGTAATGCTTCTCAATTTTTATTTTTTTTATTTTTTATTTTTTTGGGAGATTTTTACATCTTGCCAGTTTCCATGGCAGCTATAGAAGCAAAATATGACTCATCTTAAGACTACCCAGATACATAGCCCTTGGTAAAAAACAAAAAAATACAAGGAGTGATAAAGAAGTGATATTTTGTTTTTACAATAGTTATAAATCCAAAGAAATCTTATTGCTGTACCTTAGACATGGTTATACTCAATAAGACTTTCTGCAACTTATAATTGTGAAATGATGCTTAGTCAAAGCATCCCACTTGTTAAGATTGCAAATAAAGTATTCTGCTTGGGTAGAATGGCAAGTTGTCTATTCTATGAAATCAAGTTTTTCACTTAATTCATCAGCATACAATATGATGTAATGAAATGGATTTGTTTCCAGGCTTACTCTAATAAAAGAGCAAAAGCCATCAGGGAAAACAAAAACATGGCTGACAACAAATGGAAGAGACAGGAATGGTTATTTTTGTTTGTTTTAACCAGAATTTGGAATAGTAGTAGTTGTAATAAATGGGTGGTAAAATTTTAAATGACAAAAAAAGAGAAAATAAGGGTATTAAAAATGTTTTCTTCCATACTAGAAGAAAGAATTATGTACTTGCATCACCTAAATTAAGTTCCTTGTTCTCTCAAGAGATTAGTGAGACTGAAGAGCATTGATTAGAAATGAATACTTACTGTCCTAACCATCTTAAAATGCTCCTCCACCACTGGTTGTATAATAGCTAACAAACTACTGAAGAGAAATGAAGATGATAAGGTGATTTTCTAAAATAAGAACACCTGTACAATCACAGATGGTTAGCTTGACATCTGACTCTGGTAAGTGAATTCTGCTCATAAAAAAGCACAGGAATGTAACTCTTATCATTCAAGAGCTCCTTGATAAGTTAGATGAATAAACATAGCTTTTGATGTATGTGATAGACTTCTGTCAAGTGCATTACCTTTTATACTCCAATTAGAAATAAATGCAACTTAATAAAAACACATTGCATCAATACTAAGGTTTGGTTAACAAGACTCCAAATAAATTCAGCATCTAAGACAGTGAAGTGGGAATCATTGAAAATAATTCTATTTTTAACAGAATTCTGCAAGAACAGGTATTAAGGCTTGATGTTACTTTGTTTTGCCCATGAGCTTACCTAAGACCACTGATGAATACCACCACAAGCAAAATATTACTTCAACCACTGACATCCAAAGATGAAAAAACAATCTTTCATGATTGGCAAATGGGTTCCAATAAGGAATGGGAAAAAAAAAAAAAAAAAAGACAACTAAAAAAGATGATACTTTGATTCAGTTAAATGCTGTTTTACAAAGAAAAAAAAAAAAAAAGAACAAGGAATGCAAGACATTAAAAAGTGAGAGTCAGTATCTTGTTTATGCAAGGACTTGCCACCCTAATGAATTTCCAACACAGTATAATTGAAGCTTTTAATTTATAACCAGGATGCCACTAGGTAAGCAGGTTTCAGCAAGTGAAAACTGAGTGCTGCCTCTACTTACTGGAGAAAACCACCAAAAAACAGTACAGGATTCTTACATGATCAAAATGGTGTTTAAACCAGAGTCATACATGCAAAGAGTTCAACTTACTAAAAGAAAACAAAGCTAAGATAAAATGTCTTCATGACAGTAAAATAAGGAAATAAAGGAATGTAGCAGTACATAATAAAAACATATACCAAGCTTCAAATGAAATGTGAAAATGTTTGAAGTGTGACTATATTCAGTCACTCAGACCAACCATCAAGAAAAAATGATATTGTCTTCAAAATAAACCACTGTCAAGAAGGACAAGTGTTAGCCACTTATAGACTCACTACCAAAAAAGTACAAAGAGATTAAAAGGAGAAGACAGTTAAGTTTCTAAGGTATAGAACTTCTAAAGCTTTAGCTCTTAGAGTAACTATGTCTATTGTTCCTGTCATGGTTCCAATTATCATTTGGCACTCCTGTAACTAACTTCAGAGCTATTATGAACAACAACTTGTTTTTCACAACACTACAGTTATAAAGCAACCCTTCCCCTTAGGGCTCTCCATGTAGTTTTACATATTTATGCATAATATACACCTCTAACTACAATTTGGATAAAACAAAGAATTGCTGCTTGCAGCATGTTTACACAAAATACAACAGAAAAGAATGGGAATGGACTGACTTTCCAAATAATTACTGCTCAAATATATTTAAAAGAAACAATATTGAAGTGAGAAACCCAAAAAAGAAGATGTTTTGCCACTTCAATGTTCAGTTCGGATTAGCGATTGCTCTTTACCTTTATTTGCATACTGAATTTTGTTCCAGCATAATCAGCTGGAGCCTCTGTCAATCCTCTCCTGAGAGCTGAACACCATAAGATAGGAATAGGATTACCTAAAAAAGCTGACTTCCCCAAATCATCAGAATTTATGATAAAGAGTCAAAGTCGTATCCTGGATAAAACATCGTCAATTTGCTAAACAGTTTTTCACCTTCTCATCTCTGCTTGGAAGTATTCAACCAATTCAGCAAGTTCAACCAAAACAGTTCTGTTTTTCCAGAACCACTTTGATTTGTGAGTTGGTTTATCCATTCACCTTGAAACAAACCTCATTTATATAGTTTGCTTCCTAAGTTCCCATATAACAGGTAAAAACAGTGCCCAATTAAAAAGGTAAAACAATTTTGTATAACTTAAAGGATGTGGTAATGCTCAAGAAGTCCCTAGCCAATAAGCTAATGCTGATGTTTAAAGCATGGCTCAGATCCAAATTTAAATTCAAGATAGAACACCTAGTGATCTTATGATCATGGAACATTAATGTTTCTTTGCAGATAGGCTAGTATCCACCAGTGGATGTAGTGGATGCACATCCTAGCACAGCATCTCTACTCCTTTTCCAGTGCAAACATAGATCAAAACTAGAATACAGAACATCTAAGAGGTATTGAGTTCCCTCACAGTAACTTCATTTTCAATATACTTTTTATACTAGCTAGCTTTCAGTCCCACATGTAAATTAATTCTACAACAGAATAATGTAAATGAATGAAACTTATACTCCCAAGCTACAAACATGTGAATTCTGAACACTAAGTGGTGCCATATACCAACTGTAAACAGACACAGATGGGTTCAATTAATTCTAGACAATACATTCTATTAAGAACACTGCAGTAACTTCTATAATTAGTAGGACATCAAATCTCAAATCTTTGAAGGCCAGATATTCTATGTGATTTTTTAAAATGTCTTTCTCCCTAAAATTGATAATCAGCACATACAGTTATTTCTGATTTCAAAACAGAACTGTTTCTAATCTCTTCTCTCTGCAATTTGTAAAGAGCACTAATTTATTCACGCATCCTCTTTCTGCATACTCCTTCACACAGAAAAAGGGGCACAAAATAAGTCCCAGGCAGCAAAGCTGACGAGATATAAAAGCTAATTTTGAGCAACCTGATCTAGCTGTAGATGTTACTGTTCACTGCAGGGAGTTGGACTAAATGACAAAGTTTTCTTCCAACTCAAACAGTCCTATGATTCCGTAAAATGGTGAGACCATTGGAAATGTACTGACATAAAATGCTTTTCCTTTATTGTTAGAAAAGAACTTGGGTATTGTGTCAAGAACGCTCATCTTTTAAGCAAGTCCTATCTTTCAGAATGCAGTGTTTTCCGTTTAGTATGATATATACAAAAGTTTATTTAGATCTATTACTTCATGAAGATTAAAATACATAATAAATTTTATCCATAATGTTATAATCTGAAAGGAAAATCTAAGGGAAATAAGGATCCATAAAAAGATATCATGAAAGGTATTACTTTGAGTTGAGGGATGAACTACTTTCATGAAACCTCTGCGATGCAGATGCTCAAAAGAAGCAGAAAAAGAAGCAGTTGAAATGACAGTTAATTAAAAAAGGTAACAGACAAGTTGCTGTTAAGAAATATTAAAGGAAGTCAGAAAATCATGCTAGTTTGAGATTTCTTTTTGCAACAGATTCACTCAGAGAATCAAGAAAGATAAGAATTGGTCAGATGCCTGAAAGGGTTGTGACTGCAAACTTACAGGAATTGATCGACTCTGGTATTGTGCTGGAAGAGCTGTAAGGCCCATAAAGGAGACTTGATGCATACTCATCTGTCACGGTGCTGTGAAAACTGGTTTGGCTGCTCAGGTTGTTGCCATTATTGCTGCTTCTGTTGTACAAGTTGTTGTTCAGTTCATGGTTATTTCTGCGAGGCAGCTGCAAGCTGCCATTCAAGTGGCTGGAGATTTGGCTTACAGAAAAACCTGTCCTAGAGGACAGTGATGTCATTTTGCTCTCATCATCTGAAGCAGCATACAGGTTCCCTAGAGAACTGGCTAATCTGGAGTTTATAGAAACGCTGAACGGAAAACACATGTGGGGAAAAAATACAAAGAATATATGTACAAAGACATACAAAAAATAGCAGATAATTCAGAAGACACTAGGTGAATAACATGGAGCTATGTGCACACATTTCAGAATGCCCCATCTTCTCACTCTTGAATAACAAACAACAGAATTCTTTGTCATGAGTTCCCAAACATTGTTTACTCAGATGTTATCACTGCCAGCTTTCATCTCTGTCAAATCACGTGTGCATGCAGGAGATTGTGTTAAATGCACAGGCAATGACTGACCTACTGTGAAGTATTTTGTCTACATTTAAGTTTATGAACTCCTCATTTCTTAAATCAGTGACATGATACAAGTCTTCAATCAAGCCAATAAGAAAAATAATAAAATTTGAGAATAAAAACAGGGTGTCTAGAAATACCTCATTGATTAAGTTAGCTGTTTTAAATAAAATATTTGTGCCCAGAAGCTATGAAAAATACATCATCCTAAATTTTAATTAATATCCATAACTACCTCATACAAAAATAATAATGGAATTGAATGGCAATTAATCAAAGATTCACAAAAATAATTTCAGTTACTACTTAGTATTCTTCTGAGATTAGTAATATACAGATTTAGAGGAAAGCTTCTTGCAAAGCTTCTATTAAGCAACATAATACTGTTTCTGAATGGATGCAGTTCTCTTACCAGTAGTATTTCTCATTAATCTCTTAACGTGCAGGTAACCAAAATTTGGCTAGCAGAACAGCAAATCATGTTGTAAGTAAATCAAAGCCTTCTTAGAAGTTCTACATAGACTGCATATGTACTGAAAGTCATTGTAATATTCAATAATTATTTGTATCAAAATAAGAAAAAAAAATAACCTTTTAAGATTTGAGCCTGAGGATGAAGTAATTCTGCTTATTCTTTCTGCAGACGATGAATTAACTGTCATGATTTTTGAGGCCTTCAATGGAGATACAGATCCTTCCGTGCTGCCTGCAGTATTCAGTCTAAAAGTAGCAGAGTTTCAGTAAGAAATAAGATTATGATTGAAATAGACATCTCAAACACATAGATACTCAATATATAGACTAATACGTTCAAAAACTAAGTTCTTAAGTCAAATAGCTAAGTTTTAACTCAAATTTTCCTGGTGATAGTAGAGCTTTTATTAAGTTGCATGAAACACAGCTTTTCATAGGATGTGATCTGTAGTGACCAAATTCTGTAAGTATGGTGCACTGAACTATTCAATAAAAAGGATAACATTATAGCAATCAATATTAGTTTAATAAAAGTTAATGAACAAGTCTCCTAGCAGCACCATGACATTCTCTTGATCCTTAGACTGAGAAGCATTGCGATCAGATGTTAGGGACAAAACACCTCGGGTACAAGTCTCTTACTACAAGCACAGAAGAAACGACAGAGCAAAAATACTTCACACCAAGAAAAGGTAAACAGAAGTCCTCCAAGAGCAGACATCTGGAGTAATTCATCCAAGTGCAAGGTCCTGCACCTCAGACTGTGGCAATTCCAAGCACAGATACAGGCTATGCGAAGAATGGCTTGAGAGCAGCACTGAGGAGAGGGATTTGGGAGTGTTGGTTGATGCAAGATTCAACATGAGCCAGTAATGTGCACTTGCAGCCCAGAAGGCCAGCTGTATCCTGGTTTGCATAAGAAGTGTGATCAGCAGGTTGAGAGAAGTGATTCTGCCCCTCTGCTCTGCTCTTGTGAAACCCCACCTGGAGTACCACATCCAGTTCTGGAGCCCCCAGAGATGTGGGAGCGGGTCCAGAGGAAGGGCTAAAATAAATGATCAGAGGGCTGGAGCATTTCCTCTATGAGGACAGGCTGAGAAAGCTGGGGTTCTTCAGTCTGGAGAAGAAAAGGCTCTGGAGGGACCTTATAGCAGCCTTACAGTACTTGAAGGGGGCCTACAGGAAAGCTGGGGAGGGACTTTTTATAAAGGCATATAGCAACAGGATAAGGGGAAATGGTTTTTAACTGGAAGAGGGTAGATTTGGACTAAATTTTGGAAGAAATTCTTTACTGTAAGGGTGGTGAGACACTGGAATATGTCACCCAGTGAGGCTGTTACTGCCCCCTTCCATGGAAGCATTCAAGGCCAGGATGGACGGGGCTTTGAGAAACCTGGTCTACAGGAAGGTGTCTCTGCCTATAGCAGGGGGGTTTGAAATAGATGATCGTAAGGTCCCTTCCAATCCAAACCATTCCATGACCTCAAAAATCCAGGCTGGAATAGAATTGAAGGTAATATATTCTTCTTCATATTAATGCTTTATAGTGACAATTTTGGTTTTTTTTGTACTGTATTTTAAATGCAATGGTAAGGCATTAAACTATCAAAAAGAAGTAAAACAAAAAAACAATCATCAGGTATCTCTTGGATATATATAAAAAAAATATTTATAGTATGCACTAAGCTGTATCTCTATCTCATCTACAAAGAAAAGCTTGACACAAGGCAACGATCAGCTGATTTAGGCTTTAAGATAAGTACTTTTACAGAAATAAAGTGGCCACGAATCAACTATCCTTCACTATACAACTGTATAGATATCAGAAATTATGACTGGGGAAACTACTTGTGTGTGCCAGTTATCAAGGACAATTCAAGGCATCTCTGAAGTAAAACTGTACTCCCGTCTGTTAATTTTTTTTCTGTTTCCAGTTGTTTAAGAAAGTTCATTCCCTGACATCTCTCAGAAATTTGAAACTACTGATCACTTGATATAATATGCATAACTCAGAACACTGAAAATAGAAGACTGGAATGGTAAACATTTATAATTCCAATTTAATACAATAGATAATATCTTGAATACCTGAAAGGTTGCGATATGGACCTGGTGTGCAGTTTCATTTCTTGCAGCCTAAAGAAACCAAAGAAGCAATCTTATGAATCAAAGGAAAACTTTATTTATTTAAGGCCTAATTGCAAGTTTCATATGGGTCTTAAAGTATGAAACCAATAAGAGTTAAAAATTATTGATGATTATTTAAAAAGTTATAAGGTTTAAACAATTGCAGGTTTAATTCTAAAATTTCCATTTTTACCTATCTTGAAAGATTCAAAATTTACATAAAGAATAGAGGTAAATAACTACATAAATTAAAGAACATTTTTGTTAGGAATATAAGTTTTAAAATGCTAGATAAACATCAATCTGAAGTTTTCAAAATATTTTTCTGCTTTATCTTCCATGACTAAATAGTAAGTAGTTAATCAGAACAGGAAGACAGAAAACAAAGGAATATATTAATAAAACAAATCTGCAACTAATATACACATGCATGGATATTTCCACCACAGAAGTGGCACAACTAGTACAACTGCTTAAACGAGACCATGTGCTTCTATGAAGATCTGATAGCAAGGTATGAATGTAAAATTGCAAATCACTTTAGAATTACATAATTACCTCAGAGCTCCAGTTGTAGAACATGGCCGTCTCCGACTTTTTAAGGCATGAAGTTTATCTCCCTGTGTCAGGCCATCCTTAGTTTCCACACCTTCTTTGTCTTCAAAATCATACTGGTAAAAAAAAGTATGCAAGCAAAAAAAAAAAAAAAAAAAAAGTCTTAGGAGCAAAATAGTTCCCGGGTACTAAGTATCCCCTTCACAAAAGGCTTATCTACCATCTTGTGCATTGATGGGGCACTACTCCATCTATGCACAGTTTTAGTGAATAAAATGTGGTGCTGCACAAATACATGTTCACACAGGCCTTTTACAGACTCTGAGCTCAGAATCAGTTCAGGATGCTTGAATCAAATGCCACTTGAAATATAGCGTTCAGAATGTTAACAGCTTTAATATTATACCTGTAAAAACCTGAAAATCATACTACAAAGGAAGTTACAGTAGAAAAAAAGCTCTGAATTTATGCTCTGAATCTGTACATAAGCTGCTATATTGGATTCAGTAAAGTTAGAATAGCTCAGATTCAAAACCATTATTTTTACCTATCCATATAGGATGTGCCAGCTGTTTTCATTAGGCAAGGAAGATCATCCCAATGCAGTGTTATATTCTCTCACTGGCAATCTAGATACTTAACTTTACAGATTCTAAGCCACAAATTGAACTTCAAAAAGGGCAACAGTTATCAGTATAAAATAGCCCTCTATTATATGATCCACTGTAACCTGAATATCTTGAATGCATTTCTGTAAAGGTACCGTTTGAAGGTGCCCATTGTTTTCCTGGTCTTTTACATCATATAAGAAAGCTCTTTATTTAATACAGAGCTAAAACAGGATGACCAAATGAATTTTAAGTTTCTCTAACTCACTTCTCACAGCTGTAGGAAGCTACATTTGGAATTCTTACTGGCTAAGAAACAGAAGTACGTTCACTGTAGCTCTCAGTCCATGCTTCTCCTTTAAACATATAATTGTCAAATTCTTACTGTAAGTGTACACATAGCAGCAGTAATTCACTATTCTGCAATAAAAGAATGGGCATCTGTACATTCACATGTTATCAGCCAGAAATTCAGAATAAATTGATTTCCAATTGGAAAAATGATTTTTTTCCCCATTCTCAAAATAACAAAAAAAAAAAAGACTGAAAAACATAGAAGGCAGATTTGAAATCATGCACACCTACTTGAAGTCTAAAAAGTGATCTATACACTCCCTTCACAAGAATCTTATAAATATAATCCAAACTTTTTCTATATGTTTTGAGAAAATTTGAGATCTCATAATCATCACATTTTAAAAAGAAAATACTAACAAGTCCAAGAGCAACAAAAACCTTAAAATGTTCTAGTTATTACAGTCAGATCCATCTCTGCTTGCGTGAAACTTACGAATCCTTACCTCCCCATACTGATCCAAGTCTTGCACTTTATTCAGGCTGTCACTGATCGACATATCATTCAAACCGCAGAGAACTCTGTTAATGTTTCCATCAACTACTCGCTGTTTCTGTTTCGATTGTATGAGATCTCCCTCCAGCCATAACATTGCTTGCTTCCTTTTGGATTCAAAGCAAGTTATTAATATAAATAAATTTGCACACAAACAATATGAAATTATGCTACTGTTACAGACTGCTTATGTTAGAATCTTTTGTACATCTTTATCTGGAAAAAGAGAGACGCATCTATCACTAGAAAAATTATCTTAAGTGGTTAACAGAAAACAACCACTGAATCTTTAGGAAGTCTGCAGTCAAAAAAAGTATTTCAGATGCTGAAGTGTTATTTTACAAAGCCATAATAGGAAAATAATTAATCTAAACTGGAATTCATAATAATACTTAAAGGTTTTTAGAAGCCATTTTAAAAAATCATATAAAATAATGTTTTTATATACATAAAGAACGATAGTGCACTTCAACTTCACATTATCATGGAGTTCTGCGTACATGACTAACGTAAAACTACTACTGGCTTGCACAGCGAAAGGGGTCATAGTCATGCAAAGCTGAACAGGTCTCTGGCATCAGTTTTCAGAAAATTCAAGTTGATATGCTTTAGACAGGTGGCAAAAATAATCATTTAATTGCAATGCGCATAAGCTGAGCTGAATATTAATATTAAATTCCTATACAAAAAAACGAACAATAAAAAACACCTAGGGAATTAAGTGAGAAGATACTTTCACTGGAAAGTTTACCTTAATCAGTTGCCTGAGCCAATTACTCAAGCTTACATAACAACAAATGGGAAAGGTAAACACTTTCAGAGCTTTCGCTATATCCTAAGAAAACATGAAGTGGAAATGATGGAGAAAATGGCACCACTTAATCCACCTAACAGCAGTAGCCTAGAGTGCATGCTTGAACTTGAGCACTTTGGAAATCTTTCAAGATTAATTGTATTCACAGTAGCTAGGTCATTTGAGACATTCCTAGCCAAGAGATGTGTCAAGAAACAAACAAACAAACAAACAAACAAAAAAAATTAAAAAAAAAAAAATCACCTTTTCAAAAGACTGAAGAGATGAAGCTTTGATGTCTGTGAAGGCACAGACAGCAAATATGTAAGACTTCTGTCAGATGCAACATTGTAATCCTGAGGCCAGGACTACTAAAATGTCCTGAGACATTTTACATTAGACTGCTAAAACCAATGTTAGCTCCTTCCTCTTCATTCCTATTTTGACACTACTGGTGACTTGAATTTTGTCTGAATATCAAAAATAGATAACTATTGCAATTCAGATAATAAATTTACAACTTTTACTACGGCTCTTCACTACAAAAATAGATATGAACGAAAAAAATCTGAAAGACCTCTGCCTATCTACCAAATCAAACTATTTAAAGGCCACTACATAAAAGACATGGGTCCTGTTTCTCTCATCTCAAGTGAATAGTACTTGATAATCCTCCATTTCTTATCTTCCACTCAATTGTGCTCATTTGTGGAAAAAACCCATCATCCAAAGCTTAAACCGTCTTCAGAGAGCCCTTGTGGTTTGTGAAAGTTTTTGATTCACAGTATTTTCAATGGGTGGCCTCCTCTCAAATAAAGGAGCACCCATTCCAGAGTAGAAAGCAAATCAGAATCCTAATTCATGCTCCATTTCTCTTATGAATTTCGTAACACTTCTTTATCTCATAACCTATGCATTTTAGCTATAAGGTCAGATAATGATTTACTATATTTATATAGTATTATTTATTCACAATAATGAAAATGCCTTCAGCTAAATATCAGCAGGATATCAACTCAAATCAGCATGAATGCTATAGAGGTACACAATGTAAAAGCCACTATGAAATTAAAACAATTAAATAAACATCAACATTACTAAAGCCAGCATAATTTTGCCCATTATTTCCAGTTAGAATCACTTGGGGTCAAATCCTGACTCTCTCATTCTAAATATCTGTAACCTGTTTTCAAAACAAAGGATACCGACAATTTTAAGAAGAAAGCATATTAAAACCATACATTTATGCTTTGCTAACAGCTATTAGCTCTAAGTAAAAAATGTTTCATACATTATGCTAGAAAACTGACAGAGACTGTAAGCTCTCTGCCACATACTTATTTAATCCCTAGTTACAAGAAAGAAAAGTAACACCAGTTTTTACTATGGTAATTTCAAGTGTCATCATAGGCTTAAAGTTATATAGTCTATCCTTCCTACATTAACATTTTAACAAACGTTTACTCTTTATGTTATATCAGCATACAAATTGATATTGCCAAAACATTTGTCTTTATCTCTCAAATCCCTTAGAACAAAAACACAGAGTCTTGACACCTCTGTCCCTGAAGGCAACAAAACGTACAATACTCCAGAGAAGATGATTGCTGCCTATTAAATTCATCTCAATCTCAGCTAACTTAAAATATCTTATGAAAGGCAGTAATATACAACTCCAGTAGGCAGAAAGATCTGTAAGAAAAGCAATTGATTCCTAGTAGCAAATGACATGCACGTACTCTTCCAAGAAGTGTTGTTGAGGTCCTATAATAGAGCCTGGTCGACATATTCTTATCCAAGCAATGGCTTCAGCATGTGTGAACCTGTAGTGTTTCATTATGTAACAGGCAATCAGTGTTCCTGTTCTTCCCAGGCCAGCTAAAGAAACACACATATTAACATTCACATACAAAGTTGTAAGTATCTCCTAATTATCACATTCAATTACAAGATTAGAAGACTTTTGAAACATTATGTAACCTTAATATTTGAAGAAACAATTTCTGATTTGATATTCTGTTTACCACACTACACAATTTCAGTTCTGTATGTACACAACTTAATATATCATATTTTTTTAAAAAAATTAACACCTTAAGAAAACATGCAACTGATAATCCTGTTGTGCACTTCTACCTCAAACTATTTTAAAGGGTTGATATTTAAGAAATCCGTGACCAAGCTGGAACTTGCTTTTACAAGACCATAAATAAAACAAAATGAAAGTACCCTTACACAAAGGCCAACATTAATACTTTAAAAATTAAGAATCAAACACATGAAAATGACACGTTGTCTCACACATGTACACATTACAACAGTGAGCAGCAAACACCTTTTCAGCTAATTTTCTTTCTGAATAAGATTTGCTGTGATACCCACCTGTAAAAACTATTCACTACTAACCACAGAATGATTGAGGTTGGAAGGAACCTCTGGGTCCATCTGTTCCAATCCCCTACTTAAGCAGGGTCACCCAGGGTTGCTCAGGTTCACATTCAGACAATTTCCGAACATCTCTGAGATAGGAGACTCCACAAGCTCCCTGGATAGCCTGTGCCAGTTTTTAGTCACTTGCATAGCAAAGAAGTGCTTCGTGATGTTCAGAGGAAACCCCTCGCTTCCCAGTTTGTGCCCATTGCCTCTTCTCCTGACAAAGGACCCCACTGTGCCTGGGTCTGTCCCCTTCACATATTTATAGACTTGGATAAGATCTCCTCCTATGCCTCCTCTCATGCTTACTAGTTACAACACTGTCTTTATAGGAGAGATGCCCTGTTCCCTTCATCACCTTAACCACCCTCTGCTGGACTTTTCCTAGCAAGCCCATTATCTGTCTTGCTCTGAGGAGTCCAGAACAGAATGCAGAACTCTAGGCGTATCCTCACTAATGCTGAGGCATGTACCCAGTGATACTTGGCCTAATGCAGCCAAGAATAATTCTAGCCTTCTTGACGGCAAGGGGACATCACTGACTTGATGTTCCCATCTCTGGATGGGAACATCCAACTTGAAGCCCACCAGGACGCCTAGATCCTTTTCTGCAGAGCTGCTTTCCAGACAGGTGATCCCCAGCACATACTGGTGCCTGGGAACGTTCCTCTCCTGTATTTCTTCTTGAAGTGCTCTATCTGTATAAACAGCAATGCATGTTGACTAGCATATACGTCAGTAACTTAAGAAATTCAGCCATGCTCCAAAACTACAAACTAATTCTGGTTTTAAGAAAGGGGTAGGAGAAAGCATAGAAGGCAAAATTAGCCTTCACTATTAGACAAATCTATAACTGTAAAATAATTTGTCTCTTTCTAGCCCTCTGTCTTCACTGTTAGTTAAGTATCTACACATTTATACCTTATTTCCCCAAGCGTTTTTATTTGTGGTTTGGTGGTATGGCAGTAGAGGTTGAACCTTCCCATCAATGTTCCATTTACAGTCAGTTATTACTTATATATCAGTAACTATTTATACCAGAGATCTAACAAGCCAACTATCTTTACTGACAATTTTATACAGAACTAAAAGCTTTTTACATTTAACCAATAACTAAATATTGCTGCAACTTTTTGGAGAGTTAAGATGATTCAGACTAAAGGATTAAGGTTAAAAGCTTATAATTAGGGAGATTCTGTGGCTATCAATGTCTACAGTGGAAGCTGTGCTTGGAATAATTCTACGTAAGAATACAAGGAATCTACAGATAGTACATCAGCTGCGAGTTAGCAGCTAACTTCTCATAAGCTTATTTATAAGGGTTTAAAAAATTTAAAAAGTGAGTTTTCTCAGGGGTGGAGGTTGAGGTCTATGTAGTCAGATGAAAGATCAAAAATACTTCAGATCAGCAAGTGCACATCTAAGTCACCAGAAAAGTATACTGCCGTCTTTCAGCAACTAAGCCTGAAGACTGACAGGCTATCCTCATAACTTACACTTCAAGTCAATTAGCAGATGTTTGTCTTATTAATGCCAGAATTTTGGGGTTCTAGCCAAACTAACAACTTGTTGGCAAATAAACTTGTTTACGCTGATACACATGCTTAGTGTTCATGGAAATAAAATACAGACAAATAGCACTATTCTTGTTTCAGATCAGCAAGACATTTGTCTTTACAATGAACTTACACAATTCTTTAAACATAAATCAAACCCAACCCTTCAGAGCCTTTGTTGATCCTTCTTGACTGAGCATGTTCTGTATATTTCCTAGATGATATGCTGACATAGACTGGTTTGAAATACTAGCATCACAATAGTAACTTTCTCTACAGAAAAATGTAGAACGGTCCCATAAGTACAAAGAAAACCTTTCAGTTTTTAGCATTTCCTAGCCAATGAGTATAATGCTAATTGTGAAAGCAAAAGGCAAAAGAGAAGTCTGTAACAATTAAAACTCATGTCTGCAAGTGACACTAAACAAAAAAATAGAAAGCAGTGAAGAATGGAATGTCAGGTTTTTTTTTGAGTGGGATGAAAGAGTTCACTATGCACATTAAAATATTCGTTGCATTTTTAGTCCGATTATAAAGTAATATTACTTTAAAAGAATTCTAGTTTTTTTTTTTCCTACAACAAACTACACACATTAATACTTACCTTGAACTTCAGTCTGAGGAATAAATAAGTGCACATACCTTTACAATGTACAGCAATAGCACCATTAGCATTTTCACAGATGTTCAGGAACCTCTGAACTATACTGTCACTTGGTGTGCTTCCATCTATGAAGAACAGGTCATAATGTTCAAAACCAGCATCAGTAAAGCGTTTTGCCTCATAAATTTTTTTGTTTAGTCTTATAATTGATGTGACATTATGTTTCCTGAAATAGGGAAAGTAGGCTTCAGGTGCATGAAGAGGATAACCTGTTAAAAAAAAAAAAAAAAAGTGCTGGAACAATCATTTTATGAGGATGAGATTCAATGCCCTGATAATAAAAATCCTTCCAAAAATCCTTTTAAAAGTGTAAGAAAGCATTCTTGTACTGAAGTTGCTCTATAATACAGAAACAGGTTGATATTGAAAGAGTCCACAAAATACTCCTGAAACTACTATACATTAAAAGAGAATCAGAAAAAACAATTAGAGCACAGTATTTCTGAAGCACTATAATCTTTTTTAGCACGCAACCCTCTACTTCTAGAGATTTGAAGACATTAGAGAGCTAAGGATATAAATCAATTCAACATTTCAGAAGTGCTGTTTCTCTGTAGAAAAGCTGTAGATCACAAGAATAAAACATGCTTTAAGAGGAAACACCATTTATGATGGAAATAGATTGGTGATCTACATTATAGACAAGAGCAACAGTCAAAGGTAAAGTTGTGCAAGAAATATTTGTATTATACTTAGTTAACTTCTTCTTTACTTCCAAGTTGCCAAGTACGTTCTTTCCAACTTTTTCTTGATAAGCTTCCAATAAATATACTTTACTTTTTAAATATACTTTACTTTTAAATATACTTTAAGAAATTTTAGCTCCCAGATCATACAATTTTCTTTCAGATTCCTAAATAGTTTACAGTTACTTTCCTGCACATCGACTACACTCAAAAATTAAACTAGGTGATATCTGCACACATTCATGAATTTAACATTTTGAAATAAGTACGAGGGCTGTTCTGAAAATAAAGCCTCCTGTTATATTGGCCTGTGATGTCAGAGGCAGATGCTGGTGGTACGGCAGAAGAGACTGAACCTTCACACCAATATTCTCTTATACTTTGTTGCTGTGTGACAGATGGCAGCAGAGGGACAAAATGTTTATGGAAACGTTTATGAACATTTATGGAAATCAAACAGTGGGTGTCAGCACAGTGAAGTGGTGGTTGGTGTGTTTCATTAGAGGTGACAATGGGCCACCTCCAGCGGTGCCAATTTTGACAAGCACAGTGTGCAGTCTCCTGTTCATCTATAGGGAAAAAGCATAGCTAATGGTGATGATCGTGTTGAAAAATGTTTTGTGGCTGACAGTTAAGTAGCATCATTGTGCTCTTTGTATCTGTTGTAGTTTCCATGGAACTAGAAGGCATTACTTCTCAGAGCAACCTACATAGATTGAATCTGCAGGTGAAATTAGGGCATTAATTCTCCCACTCTACAACTCTATTACTTGATCCAACTATCTCCTTGAATAAACAGGTTTCTGGGACATCCTGTGGACATTTCTGCAAGTCATATATACATATCATTGAATGATTTGGCTTGGAAAGGAGCTTAAGGATCATCAAGTTCCCTGCCACATGCTGGGCTGCCAGCCTCTAGATCAAGTACTGCAACAAATTGCTCCAGGCTCCATCCAATCTGGCAGTAACGAGTAAAAACTTAGCTTTGGAATGTGTACTTACACTCATAACTGTATTTTAAGCACTACTGATAATTTAATCATAACTAAGTTTAAGATATACATGTTGAAAATAAAACACATTTTCTAAATTCTGTGGAACAATTTAGAAAATTTTTGAAGATGTTCTGTAACAGTGACCAGAGGAAAGAAACAAACCAACTAATGCATTTTCTAGATTTTGATTAAATCTTCAGTGGACAAATTGTGCAATCAGCAGCATTCTATTCATAAAGGAAACACAAGAGAGCAGAAGAGGCAGCTATTCAGAAAATATGCTAATAGAAATAAAAGAGCACAGCACAAGGAATGAGGTGAAATCACGTCAGATTTTCCTTTGAACTGGAACAAATCCCTACTTCGTCTGTCAAGTTTCTCTTTCATATTCCATTAGAATTATATATATTCTTCCCTTTATCCCAAGTACAAAAGATAACCTTTTTGAAGCCATTCCTGGCCTTTATTACAAAACGTTCAATAATTGCTCCCTTACTTTACGGAGCTCACCAGAAGAAAGGGAAGGAACCCGAGTTTCTCAAGCACTTTTGTCACTCTAAGGAAATATTGTTAGAAGACACTTTGGGAGTTGAGTTCTGTGCACATAAAATTTTCATTGCACAATTATTTCAGCAGAAGACAGTTAATCCAAAAACCTCTATGATCTTTTGCTCATTTGCTATTAATGTTTAACATGCTGAAAAAAAAAAAAAAACAACCCAAAGAGTAGCACCAAAATACACACATTAAAATCTCGAATCATACCATTTTCAAATTTGCTCTTTGGGTGTGGTCCACTAAATGCCAGAAATTTTCCTGGAATAATCCAGTTGAAATCACCATTTTCTACTCGCTAGAAAATTACAAGAGAAAGAAAAAAAAAGCATTTTAATAACTATACAAACAAGGTTGAAAAAGGTTTTCTTTGTTTGTTTTTATAATAAGGCATTCTTGACGCATTGAAGAACTTCAGATGTAATTATTTAGCTTACATATGACTAACATACCAGGAGATGTTTTTCAAAAACCTCTTAATAAAACAAAGCCACAACAAGTTCTATTGAAGCTTTCAGGTAAAACAGAAAGGCTCTATATCCAAGATATTTCTCTCATAGAAGGTTCAGGGTTTGAAGACACCACCTTACAACAACACTGGCAAATATGTATGTTTTAACCAAAGAATTTGGAAAAATTCTTCCCTGTAAGACACTAGCAAGTAGGCACTAAAAACACAATTCAAGGACAACAAATTAAGAGCATAATTAGCCTGCAAAAACAATTATCCTTTCTCTGTAGATACTGAAATTTATGTTTTGTTGTAGTTCTGATGAATTAGTAATCATAGAAGGAATGGATAAAAACATAAGAAAAAAAAAAAAAAAAAAAAAAAAAAAAAAAATCAAAATCAGGTTTCATATCTCTTTGTAAAAGCAGAGCTCACTTTCCAATGGCAAGTTCAGGAAAGTTTGATAAATTCTTTTATTGCCCAAACTGGAAAATGCCTCTTCCCCCCCTTCCCCCCCCTCTTTTAAGAGAACAGCATTCATTCCTCATTTGGCCATACAATTATTCTCAGCATCACTTATAAGGACACGGCACTCAGTTAACTGCCTTACAAAGCTCATGTTTTTAGTTCTCAGCTCATCAAAACATTCTAATGAGTGAAAGATTCCAGTAACTGGACATCACTGTAACCAATTCAACAACTGCATGCTTAGCTAACCCCATTAGGCTTGCTCCAAATGTCCTCACACAGTGAAAACTCCTGTAAGGTAACAAGCTTGCATAAAGACAAGAGAACTTCGTGCCAAGTCAGTACTGCACCCTGCAGGAAGTGAATTTGTATTTCAGACTGCAATCTCAATACTGTAGCCCTCTACTCTCTTTAATAAGTTCTGAAAATAAATCTGAATTATTTTTATAGTTGCATTTATGTCTTAAATCATTCCTCAAAGAATACGCTTCTGTGGAGAATTTAAATCTTAACAACTCTGAACTACATATGTATTCAGCACTATATACAAATATTACTATAGAAAATTGTAAACTTAATTATTTTTCATCAAGACCAACAGAAGGGGAATTAGCTGTCTTGATAATGTAGTAAAATGGAAGAACTTTAGAGCTCATCCTTTAAAGAAATGAAATTTCCTTTAGCCTGTTCCCTTTAAGTCTTATGCAACTTTTCTCCACACAACTACATTTGAAGTGTTAACAGCAAATATATGGAGTATTTAAGTTTTTAGGAATTCAGCACAGTATACATCTAAACATACAAAGCTGACCATCAGACTGCCACATGTAAAGCAGCATAAGACATACAAATAATAGGCCAAAAAAATAAAGGACTCCAAGTTCTCACTTGGAACTCAGACAATGAGCAGGATTCATTCACACATACGTACAATTCAGAGCAATATAAAATGATGTTAAGCATTGAATAAAATAGGACAGCTTGGTACACAGCTTTAGTCAACTGTTTTGCTGTTTGATTTTTATTTTGTGCAACTCAACGTATACCACAGATACACACACAAGAACATGTATATACACACATACAATCCTAAGAGTTTCCACACATTTATTCCTTTTATAACAAACATTTCGTTGTTACACACAGATCAGATTAGTTCAGCAAAGGCCATACTAATTTCTCAGTCAACAGGGAACACTGCAGTATATAGAAATCCTTCTACAGATAACCTAAGCTTTGTGAATAGCTTCATATTAAAGGCACCTATTGCATTTGCCAACTACAGCATACATGCATGTTGTAAACTGAGTTTTCCCACCATTTAGTCCTCTTCTGGTTTTACCCTATCACCTTAGTGCTTATGAAACATTTCCTATAGCTTATACCTACATGTACTAAACATCTATGTACAAT
>NW_024884733.1:11265691-11324133 GCF_019232065.1 Centrocercus urophasianus | reverse complement strand
ACAATAAATTCACAATGAACTCTAAAAAGAGAGCTTAATACATACTCTAATGCTCAGTTCATCTTTAGCTTATATATCTTTCCCACTAACCAGTGCAACAGCAAGAACTTCAGGCAAATCCAAAAGTGAATTCTGGTATAACCACATTGCTGTCACTGACTCCCTTAAAAACACTCTCCCTTCTTTTGAAGTGTGGCAAATAAGAGACAAAAGGCCATCCAAGTATTCTGGAGCAGATGAATACAAACTTTGAGCCTCAGATTTCTGGCTCGTAGGTGCAGCAAGGGTATATTTCAAATGTTCTCTACAGCAACACTGCTTGAAAAGCACTACTGAAGACAGAGGTAGAAAGAGCTCAACCAGTTATGTTTGCATAAGTTAAGGAACAAAGGCCTAGCAGCACCCAGAGTGGCATTCTTCACTTGTGAGACAGATGGCAGAATAATCAATGTTATATTAGCATTTCACAACTTCACTAGGTAAATATTTTGGATGTATCCTAATTAATCTACTCCTATCTGATGAAAAAAAGCTCAGGATGTGCTTCATCTATACGGCTATAAAAGAAGTGTAACATGTGGAATTTGCAGCATCTCAAGAAGCTGCCTACAGTGTTTCAGTGCATCACATTGTAATGATACCCATCTTCCACATTGTTCACAGACAGAACCGAGTTTCAGTATCTGCCAATATTAAGGCCTCCATTGGATATCTAAACAGCAGAGGAATGGTGTGGTTTCTCATACTTACCGAACATACAAAGACTATGATTTACTTGAATAAAAGTGTTTTTGCAATACATTTTAAAGCTGTGAGGTACTATGTATTCTAAATTATTTTAGGCAAATCAGACACATTAAAAGTACAAACCTCATAGTGTTCATATTCATCCACATCAAAAGTCTTAAAGTCAAAAAATCCATGCTGTAAGGCCTAAAAGGCAACAAGGTGTCAGTTCATTTTAAAATATGGTTTATAATCTCATTTTACAGTTCTGTTCTTGAGAATTAAAATGAAATTACTAAACATTTGTGCTTTTGGCTTGCTGAAGTCTTTACATTAAGACGACATTAAATTTTGCACATATCAACAACACAGACAACAAAAAAAATGTAACAGTGTCCAGAAACAGCAGGTTCATCATTTCTCCTTCAAAGACATGATGATGAACATACATCTGTTGCACATCACTAAAATCTTTGAGTCTTTCCATCTGACTACATGTTTTTCCTGTAAGGCACCTGACAAATTAAGAAGTAATTCCCTTTTTGTCATATTCTCATTCAATAATTTCTAGGCTGAGTATGTTTTTCAGCATTTTGGACATATCAAAACATAAAACATTAAGGAGTTTTTTTTGTTTGTTTGCTTTTAAGTTTAATGTTGTACTCTGATTATATCACTATAATACCCAGGGATAAAGCTTTACAGATAGCAGTAATAAGTATAAGCTGAACCTTGTGATTTGTGAATATCATTTTTCCCCAACATATTCCACTGATTGAATGAAGTTAACAAGATTATACTTACAAGATCTATTAATAGGGTTGAAATAAATTGCTTAGTATTTGATTACTATTATTTTGTTTACTATTATTTAGCATTTACTTTACTATTAATAACTATGTCAGTTTTATACCAGCAGTTTGTGTATAATGCCATATTAAAGCAATTTTAGGAACTCAAAGGAGTTCACTGCACAAGTTTCTTTCAAAGAATAGTTGGAATACATTTCAGAGGCTTGTATCTATATGGAATCTAACACATTCTGAAAAGTATAGATATTGCACAACATTCTAGGATTAATGTGATTTAAAAACATACCACATTATTGTTTAGCATATTTGTCACTATTTGCTAAATTTAAGGACTTGTTTCTTTTTGTTAAGGCAAAAACAAAATAGCTTCTCTAACACACAATTCAGTCTTATGACTGGATCTCTCATGATACCTAAGATACTGAGAGGTTTCTTCAAATAGCAGATTATAAAATTGTTATTTCATTTAAGCATGGCTGGATGGCTGCACTCCAGAATAAGTAAACCCCTTGAATTACATATATATATATATACACACACACACACACACATACATACATGTATGGTGTATCTGAATAATGAAATTTACCCAGTTAGATTAAAATTTACTTTAGACTGAGCCGTACAGTTTCTGCTCCAAATGTTTTTACTTTTGTAGATGAACTGGACAAAGATTCAATAATAAATTTCATGGAGACAAAAGATGGAAAATTGATTCTCAAAGTCCTCTTGACATGTTTGTTGCAGATATATTATACTGACTGCTCCTGAATGCTTCACAGAGCATCAGGATCTGTAGAATGCCACACAAATTAGAGTCTTACTGCTAACTGACAGCTCCTTTCCCACCCCCAGAGAACTAAAAATATTAAGCTTTATCTGTCCTTTTTTCAGTTTTTTAAGAGACACTTGTTTTGCCATTCTTTTAAGAATTACTAATAGTCTACAAAGTATCAGTACAGAACCATTTATATAATCTGTTCTTCTCACCAAGATCACTAGGAATTCAGGTGAACAGGAAGTGATCTTTGCTTACAGTATAAAGTATATAATGTAGTATAAGGTTACCAAATGAAGTGTAAAATAATTTTTATTATTATTATTTTTTAAAGCAGCACTAGATTAATTTTCCCCAGGATCACAACCACAAACATAGCACAGGATCACAGAATGGCTGGGTTGGAAGGTACCTCAAGGATCATGCATCTCCAACCCCCTGCCACAGTCAGGGCCCCCAACCCCCACATTTAATACCAGACGAGGTTGCCCAGGGCCTCATCCCTTCATCTGGCCAATTTAAGTTATCAGTTAACAATTGATAAATTAGCAATTTCAATTATCCTTCTCTAACTTTGTTGGTAGGTTTCTAATATTTACATTGGGTATCATACGTACTTAGAAACCATAGCAGAGGTTTAAAAAGCCAGTTGACTAGATTTTGAAAGCAACATGCTAAAACACCAGGAAGGTGTGTTAGTTCCCATTCTTTTTGAATGATTTTCAAAATACTGGCATCAAAAAAAAAGAACCAAGTGAAGCCAAGTACCTGCAAAAAATGTATTAAAAGGTGCTCAGAATACCTATGTGTCCATAAGACTTCAGTTTAATCAATTTATGCTATTCTCTTTTACCAATGTTCATAAATAACTTAGCGCACTAAGTCTGTAAATTCTATCCAGCTGGGACTGGAATTTTTGCACATCCTATTTAAGGTGAACTACAAAACCTACGAAAAGCCAGGCTAAGTAAAACATAACCCTCTGCATTTGTCACTACTCAGAGCTCTCAGTAATTCAGGCTTCATGAACAGATTTTCTAATGTATTTTAAGTGTACTTTGCTTTTTTTTTTTTTTTTTTTTTAAAGTCAATTTAAACCTGTTTTTCTAAGGAAAAGAGTGATTACCTTATTGATTCCCTGTAAACAGTCCAAGATGGTGAGATTGTAGGTGCAGTTCCCAAATGAAGCATCCCTATAAATTCAACAAATTAATTTAATGTAAGTATCCTTTTAACAGCTCAGGAAAAGATAGCACATAATAGAATATCATCAAGTTATTCAGTCCTCTTGGAGAACTCTCATGGAAGTTCCTAGAATACATTGCTTACCAGCTTCTCCATGCTGAAGCACGCCTCTATCAAGGATATAGCTCAGTGTGAGCACAGTTACAATACTGAAATTATTTTCAGTATGTGTTTACATGTCAGCTACCCACATGGCCTTGGACCAAATTATTTATGCTCTCCTCAAACAGGAAGCTTTGCTATTCTCTTTTAGTTGCACAAGGTCAGTAGCACACAAAGCAAAACTTGCTTTAAAAATTATTCAAGTTTTCCTCTGTAAAAAGAAAAGATAAGCTGACTACGAGCTTGGATTGCACTTCAGGGCTCTCATTTTGATGCGTGATTCCAAACATGATTATAAATTAATAAGACAGGAAACTGAAAGTTACTTGATATTGGGCCTGCCATTAGAAAAACAATTTCTCTTAAAAAAAAAAAAAAACAAAAAAAAACAAAAAAAACAACACTAAAAAGCAAAATATATTTGAGAAGGAAGAGACACCAACATAAAAACAAATGCTACCACTGAAAATAACAGCAACACTAATTGGAGAAATAAAAGAAGTACGTCTCAAGCTTTGCTTCCGATCAGTTTGCATTTTAACAAGTTCTGCCTGGGCAGACTTCCAAATCAGTCACTGAATAAATACTTTACAGTTTTGCTCTGAACTACTTTATTGAGGATGTTAAGAAATGCAATTTATCAGAATAGTAAAAGTTCTGGATTTCAGACATAAATTTTTAATCCGTAATTTATTCAAAATTTAATTCTTTCATTAGATACTTCCATTTTTGAGACTCTACTTGCTGTAAGTAGCATGGAATTTATAGTATTGATATGGTCCTTTAATCTGAAAAGAGTTCTAACAGTAGAATACTGGTCACATATTACAAGCAAATAATAGAGAAGTCTCAAGCAAGTAAGGTTCAGAGAAAATGCATATTTTAGGAAAATGAGAAGCTACAGGAACTACAGTTTCATATTACAGGCAGGCCACTCAAGAAAGTCTGCCAGGTTACTAGATTATTAACTGAAATAATTATCACAATGTTTTAGAACAGAAATTTTAACATGTTAGTAAATATTTAACATCCAAAACTAATGACAAGGTTTTTCAAGATACAAAGCTATAAAGTATTTTGACTGTATTGGATAAGCAGATTTTATCACAACAGAAAGCAATAAGCTTAAAAGGCTATCTATTTTTCACAGAGAGAAGTTTTTTCTTTTTTGCACAAATTTTTCAGCAAAAAAAAAAAAAAAGATCTGAGCAAAAAAAAATTATTGGGACGAAGTGGGAACATATAGATGACAAAAATACTTAGAAGTTACTACAGTTTGATAAGAGGGACAGCAAACAAAAAACTAAGACAATGCAAACACAAAACTAAGTACTTAACGAAATCTGAATAGAAGACACAATTGTAACAGTGTCCAATATTCTGCCATTTTGCTACAAAGTTGAACAGCAACTTTTTAAATATTCAATCTCCTTATCAACTTGATAACAATTCTGTGGAATAAATTAAAGTTAATACACTTTCAGTATTCCGACCTTAGTCAAAAAAAAAGCTTATTTTGACCTAATATGCTGAGCATTTCAAATAAACTCAGTGAAAATATATTTTTGTTTATAGGAAGTTGCCTAAGATATTTTAAGTCACTGTTTTTATTCCCTCTTTGTTTAAAGCAAAACAAAAACACATTTCCTTCCCCAATCACCTAAATAACTTCCTCCTCAAGCAAAGGAACTTGGCTGAGTTACTGAGTTTTTTCACTGGATCAGAAACAGAAGACATAAGCCACGCCACAGCACTACAAATCTGTGTAAGTATTTAAAGAACAATTTGATCTTGTTTCCCAAACATTGCTAAATTAAAGAATTTACTGGAAAAAAAAAATTGAGGTAGCAGAATAGCTACCTCAACTTCAGCATTCTTCGTGTAAACTCTCCTTCCTTTTGATTTCATGTAAAAATTCAAGACTATCACTAAAAAATCATAGGATCACCAAGGTTGGAAAAGCTCTCTAAGATCATTCAGTCAACCATCCACCTACCACCAGTATTTCCCCACTAAACCATGTCCCTCAGTACATCTAAACAACATGTTTCTTGAACATCTCCAGGGGCAGTGACTCCAGCTCTGTGGCAGCCTGTTCTCACACTTGATCACTCTTTCAGATTAAAGCTGCCTGGAGCGGTTGCAGCCAAAGCACAGGAAATGCTGGGTTCTATCAGAAATAGCAGTAACCTTCACAGAAGTGAATATAACTACTCTCACACCACAGTAATCTGAGAAGCCAATTACATAGTACTGGAGCCACTATTATGCATTTCATTGAAGCATTTGTCACCATTGTTAAAGTTCCAGAATAATAATTAGTAATTAGTAATAATTTTAGCAGCATAAAATGCAATAAATTCTCAGTGATCCACCTTTTGTGCAACAGTAAAACCAGATGCAAACACTATCAGAGTTATGAGAAAGAGTACTTTAAATAAAAAAAAAAATCTACTAACTACAAAGAAATAGTGTTTTAGATGAAACTACAATTAACTGCACACATTCTTCCTACTTCTTCTCCTTTGCTCACCATTCTGGGCAGCCTGGCCTAGTGGTTGGTGACCCTGCACATAACAGGAGGGTTGAAACTAGATGATCATTGTGGTTCTTTTCAACCCAGGTCATTCTATGATTCTATAAAAAACTAATGTGCAAAATCATGTTTAAAAGATGAGTCATTTAGAAGTTGCTGGAACTACTTATGCATGTACAAAGACATTTTGAGAGTTTCACTGATGGAAACAGAGGAATTTGGATTTACAGTGCTATACCTTCTTGTTTAACTCTGAAGCATGTGTTAAAGAAAACAAGAAAAAAAGAGATTTCATTTCTGACCAAACAACAGAGAAGAGCAGACACAGACTTCTCCTGCACTGTATTACACTGTGGGAGCTCCAATTTCTGTGGCTGATTCTGTGTTTTGTTACAGTATTATTATTTTTTTTTTAATGGCCAAAAAAAAAAAGATTTTGATCTTGATCAAAAAAAAAATGATCTTGACTTTCTAACAGTGTTTTGCCAACTATTACCTGACAGTTCTATTTGGTTTCAATATCAGAAATATGCATGTATTTCTCACATATAGATGTAGCATGAATCTGAGCTGGTATTACAGAGCTGCAGATCCCACATCCGATTTCCCAGTTACCAGAGCTGACCTCAATACTGCATAATGCTTTCTCTTTCATCAAATCTCCAAATGCCATCAATAAGAGAGTAAATTGTTTTCTCAGAACTTGCAAATAAAGAAATGAATGTCAAAAAAAAAAAAAAAAAAAAAAAAGCAAAACTGAAGTTAAATTCATGCCATATCTAGAAATATAACTAAGTTAAAATGCCTGTTTTTCCCTTTTGTGTAGGAAGTCAGAGTAGATTGAAATGAAAATCTAAAACAGCTTTACAGTAGAAAGCTGATTTTTATCATGGTTTAAAATGATGTTAGTGGTGTTTTCTTAAGCGGAAGCAAGAGGATAGAGAACAAAGTCTTCAATAGACTAGAATATTAGCAAATCAGCCAAAAAAAAGATGAAAGATTCTCAAATATAGCCATGCCTAACCCTCCTGCTCTGTCTTTGGTTTTTCCATTAAAAAGAAAAAAAAATATTAAGTTTTCATACATCTTTAAGAGGAGTATGCTGACTTCTTCCCGCCCATGAATGATATTCACTGACGCTGCCTTCAGATGAAAAACCCAGCTGAAGATCTAAGCCGATTAAGGCCTTTTGAGGTCACTGAGCTCAATGAAAGTAGATCAATTTCCCAGTGATATTTTCATGTAAACATGCCTCAGAAAAACCTGACAGTCTTACAGGGCTTCTACCTATTGAAAGCTGTCTGTTTTTTGTTTTGTTTTGTTTTTTTTCCCCAAATAGAGGACACTTGACATATCAAATTAACAAGCCTGTTAAATAATCTAGCTGTAACACTGAACCTCTGATCACTGCACACTGATAAAACTCTTACATTTGAGACTATGCCACAGATAAGCTGTACTACATGAGTTATGCAACATCTAACTGCCAGGCTGCAAAGTGTAAACTCAAGTCAGTAAGACCTGAATTCCAATCATTAATAAGCCAAGTTATTTCCTCCCCGGATCTTAGAATAAGAGAGAAGACGGCACTCAGGTATTGATTTTCATTTTACGTAAAAGTCATTTTAGCCCTTTTTCAAGACTCTACCTGTGCAGGAGTACAAGCTTCCTCACTGCGTAGATTGGTTTTTTTGCACAGAATAATCTGAAGCCAAGTAGATATAGTACCTAATATGGCAGCTCAGATTCATACACTTCAAGTCTCTGTATCACGCTGTATTTTGTATTAGAGATGCCAGAAGTATCTTAGAACACAGCTGAAAATCATTTGATAAGTCTTGGAAAACCAAGAAAGAAATGTTATTTTTTTCCTATTCCCAGCTAACATTGATTGCCCCATTGCAGGCCCTCACAAAATCTACTTGTCCTTCTCTCAGCCCCAGTAATTCTTAAGCTCCTTATGTATTTATTCCAGCCTCTTCCTACAAATTTAATTCATAAATAACCTCAACTCCCACCCCATAACTTCCAGACTCCCTATTTCCTACCTAGCCTTCTATATTTTTAAAGTAAAGAAATCTATCTCCTCACTCCTCTTTTTCTCACCTCCTGTACAGCTAGATTAGAAAGCTTTCTTTCCCAACGTGATAAACTACACCACATAGGTAACAGAATCTTCTTAGGCTTTTACCCAGTGCCAAGACTTGACACAGTACAAAATGCCCTCAAAAAAAAAAAACCTAAGTGCTTTCCAGCCTGACACCAAATAAGAAAAAATATTCAAGAAATCAAGATGTTTATTTCTTCCAGCATATAGAAAAATTCCCCCTAAACTTCACAACTCCATATTCCTTTAGTATCAGGAAGGCCCTGCTTAAGACTACTTCCCTTCAATCCTCTCCTTTTCTGACCCCAGAGTAGCTAACTATTCTATTTTGGAACAGAATCTTGTGAATTTTGACTCTGGCTCTGCTGTGAATACTTGTTTGATACTTGCAATATTAATGATATATTAATACTACAATCATGCTAATTTTCTTTGTGAAGTTAAATAATTATTTAACATAATTGCTTTGTAGTTCTTAACCAGTCTCACAAGAAATCAGTCAATTACTCTCACTGCTCTGAGCTAGTCAAGCAGAGACAGCACTTCTACTATATTACTTGCATCTTCATAAGGGATTGGTTGCAAGGTATAGGTAAGTAGATTTTTTCCTTGAAGACAAAAGGTTGCATGAAACTGTTCTGAAAGAAAAAGACGATTGCTCCTAAATTTTCTGTCTTATAATTTCAGGACTTAATAATGAAGATTCTTTTCTGTGTCAGTACCTTGTTTCGACATATCTTAATTTTTTCTTTGACAAAGGAAGAAGCAGAGAAGGAACATAAAGACATAGCAATTTACTATAATTTTGAACAATAAGTTTTTTAGAATAGATGAACAAAATAAAGCTATTCTCAGGTAACACACATCCTACACTACTGAAAAAGTTTGGCTTCCTACATTATTAAGTTTTGCTTTTAAAGAAAGGTTTGAATAAATTAAGCTAAGATTCTGAAAAAGTTAGGTTGCATTAGTTATTAAAACTCTTATATGAAAAATACTATTTGATTGTTATTAATCTCCTGCCTAAATCGAACAACTGAGACAGCACTATTTGATAGGAAAGGGAGAAGCAGTTCTCTAGACTCCATTTAAATGCTGCATTGTAACCTCCAGAAGAAAAGGAAAAATTCTGGTGAAGTATTTCACTTGTTGCTTTGCTCCAGAGTATATAAAAATTATTAGAAATCATCTACTCATTGAAAACAAAGGCAAAGCAACTTAACTTGAACCTCAGCAGTTGTTCTTTTACACTGAGAAAATGAAACAGGAGAAAAAAAAAATCATCTACATAAGTCCAGCAGGTTAGCTGCTAAGCAGTAGAGAAGATTAGAATTCTAAATAGTAAAGCACGATACATCAAAGTAAAGTTTAGATTCTAAAGCACAAACATGCTAACAGGTATTTTTTAAATCTGAAAGCTTGCAAAACTGGGAATATCACGTAAAACTAAAGTAAGTCTAAACAGTTTATTTTTCCAGCAGCAAAGCAAATAATTCCATCAGAAGAAAGAAAATTCTGTGCATTACACATTCATTTCCATGTCAGACATGAAGCCATTTTCCAGGAAAGGAGAGGAATTTAGAAAAAAAGCATATTTAGCAAATTCCAAAAACAAAATATAGGCCCATTTGTGATGCTCACATACCTAAATGGAATATATGGTGGATTAGATCCAGACAGAAGTGTCCTGTATGCTTCTTCTGGTGTTTTCTTCAAGTATATTACCTAAAGGGAGGGAGAAGAAGGGGCGAAGAGGGGAAAATAAATAAATGAGCCCTGAGCCTGAAGAGTCATTAAGTATTTGCATGTTTCCCCCAAACCACTAAACTTTTTCAGAAAGTATTCCATACAGCTTAACAAGCAACTGCTGTGCTATCTGCAGGTCAAAAAAGCACACCCACATCATCTGAAAGCTTCAAAAATCAAGAGATAGGGGAACTACTGTGAGCATCTGTTGTGTAATCTGCACTTTTTTTTTTTTTTTTTTTTTTTATAAAGTCTCACTCTGCCCCAACTGGGAGACTTTAAAACAGATGCACCATTGTATTAGGATGCAAAACAAGCATCTACACTAGAAGCTCTCCGCCCAAATTCAGATGATTCAAAACAAATATAGTAGTTGAAAAAGGAAACATTTCCCTACAAAAGCTCAGAGGAAACGTTTCCAACACAAATGGGTCCAGATTCCTAATTGTCAAAACACTCCCAAGCAAACAAGATGTCAAACTCAGCAAGTGAACCTGTTATTATGAGACCAGCCTATAGTTAATGTGGCATACTAAAGCAAGGCTTGTTCTGATATCACTAAAAACTATTTGATCCACTGGTTCAACACCACAGTCAACAATCATAAGATGAAATCACCTCACTGCATTCCAAATGCAGTGTGAACAGTAAAATTGCTCATAAAATAAATCCAATTTGTAATACATACTAAGTGCATTATTTATAAGTAGATATCCAGTTTGGTGTGATACCTTGTATGCTGCAAATATGTTTTGAAAACTAAGTGACACAACTTGCCTACACATTTCTCTGCAACTCAGCTTATAGACAGCACCTACTTTCACTTTGTGCATTTAACTGTGGAATATAAGGCATTAATAATCATTTTCTTAACAAAAACATAGGTCCTGAAAGCTCTGATTTTCAACTTCTGACCTTGAGCACACCGAAACAGAAGTAAGCAGCAGCCATTCTCAGAACGCTTGCAATTTGTGTTATGTCTAGGGTTGTATCTCAAGTTAATAGAATTCTCAATATTCTGTAGGATGTTAAAAAGTTACAAATGATTCCACAACTGAAAGGCCTTTGTACTTGCTTCCAAAGGAGGAAATACTACTTGAACAGTAGTGTAACACACTTAGATTCAGAGAGAACAAGCTCTTACAGCTCCAGGTAGGACTCAGAAACGTAATTTATATTTTTTTAACCAGGGAAAAACACTCCTGCAAATGGCAGGCAAATGATGATGATATTAGTTCACCATTTCTCAATTTCATTTGACCTGATAAAACTTATAAACTTCAGAACTTGATGGCTTTTCTCTGGCATTACAGAAAGCTATCAGTACTAAAATAAGTAATCACAAGAAATATGACCAGCCCACCTGCTAGAAAAAGGAAAAAGAGCTTAGTGGATTTCTTTTCAGAGCTTGTCACAGTAAGTGTTGTGTTTCACCAGGACTACTCAAAAGGCAGATTTTGGTCCACTGATCAAGTTTTGATCTTAGAAGAACTGTAGCTGTAAGGGTACAGACTCTTCCACAGAGGCTTCAAAACTTTTCAGACAGTAGAGAACACAGTCAAATAAGGGTTCCTTGTCTTCCAATCAGAATAAAAAGAAAAAACAACATAATGAACACCTTAACATTACGGAAAGAGGCACACTCCACCTCTGTCCAACTCACCCATTTAACACATGAGAATACACACTGTCCTCCACGATTTCTCCAAGAGTGATTTCTCTGCTGACAAGTGAGGAGTCAAGCAATCTCTGCAGTATAGTTTAGTCAAACCTATTCCCTCTTGCCTCCATCCCTCTTCTCCCAGTTTCAAACAAAAACTATTAAGGACGTGTTGAGTCAAACCAGGCAACATTAGTTTGAGTAAGCATGAAAGTACTTGTAACAGTATCTTAAAACTATTTTTTTTTTTTTTTAAAATAATTAACTTCTGTGGAAAACAATATTTAAAAAAATAAACAAAAAAAACAAACAACCCTAAAACAAGCCTCCAAACATACTAAGAGATAAGCAAAACAATACTAACACTTTGTAGAATCTGATTGGACTTCGCAAAATTCAGTATCACCCCCATGTCTGACAGCACACAACATTTTATGCACTAGTCCCAGCAATTTAGTAGTTCTGAGTTCCTTCTGTGTAAGACCAGTGAAATCTTCCCTTCTATTCCTGAAAGACCTGAAGTATTTGTTCTCCTTAATTTTATGACGAAAGTAATTATTGCAGAATTCTTATGAATGAGGACATTAATTTAGCAACAGGACATGATTAATCAGTGTACAGAAAGTCTATTGTAGAAACCAAAATATAGAAGATGCATCTTTGTGATACGCAATTTCCAAACAATGAAGTTACTGTGAACAAAATTTTAAGCTCTCTCAAACTTAAGACTATTCTAAAATATTTTAATAGCTATCAGGGTCTTTCAGTTCAACTTGTCTAAGAAACTGCTTAAAGAAACAGTTTAATTTGCATAATCAGCACTGGAAACCCATTCCTAGAACATGATCCACTATTTTCCAAGTTTCATTTTGCACTTAATATTTTAGCACCAGGACAAATAACACAAGCTTTCTCAATTGACTTTCACACATCGAAAGAGTTCAAAGCTGTAAGACTTCCTGGCCTCAGAACCTCGTGTAATCAAAACCAAGACAAGCATAGAAGATCTTGAATTAAAGAGTGCATACATAAAATCAAATGATCGAATCACCAACTATACTTCAGTCCTTCACTGAAGGTATGACTAGATTATCAGAAATCTTCTTATTATATAATCCAAGAATGTACAACTACTGCATGTGACTGAACAATGCCCTTAGAGGTAAATTGCTCTGAAACTGCAAATATCATTTCCCAAAGATGAAACAGATACACCTGGATTATAGAATTTAAACTTCTGTAGATAAAAACAACAATATAGCTATCATACAAATCAGATTTTAGATGGTTCATAAATAACTTTTTAGAACACAAATGTTATGAATTTATTGGCATTATAATCAACTACTATAAAAGGATGTGCAAAATTTCGCTACACTGGCAAGTCTAGAAATACACACCAACAGATACAATTCTGGGTTGAAAATTTTACATAATATCAGATACCTTTGTGCAAACTGTTTTCCAATACTACATTAAATTGAGATTAATTGAAAAGTGACTCTGCTGCAAATAAATTGTTTATAGGTACTGGACTCTGTTTTTGCATTGACAGCACCATATTAGTAAAGAATTACTATAAATGCATTGTATCTTCTAATAATTAGAAGATAATAATTAGATCTTCTAACAATTAGAAGGGACGCAGAATACCTACTAGTCTGACAGTAGAGAAATGGTATCAAATGCACACATGGATTGCTTGCAGATGTCAGAAGTTATGAGATATAAGCAGCTTAACATATACTAAGCTGGCTTAAAAGTGCCTGCAGTCCTGGCACACTGGTTTACCTTGTTCTACACATAAGGCTCCCCTCTTATGTATGATGTGCCACCTGGTACCTTCTACGAGTGCATATGCAGTCACATCATGGTACAGATGCTATGTGCTCCTCATCACAATTTTCATTAGACTGATTTCTACCCCTTGCCAGTGTGTGTCCTTATCCTCTTAGCTGCTGAAAGAACAGTTCAAATTCAGACTACCAAGTATACCACTGCTCCAGATTTCATGTCTTAAATACCATAAATACGGAATAGTCTTATCTAGCTGATGAGTTCCCAATTTGGAGACCTGTCTTATATCTTACATATCTCCTTACCTTTCTGTTCCTAAAGCTTGGCTTTGCAAGACCTATTAACAAACAGTAGCTCTCCTTGGGTCTAGCTAATGCTTATAAGGTCCTTTTAACCCATTATTTACAGACAACAGAAAATGCTAGTTCTAGCCATTCCAATTCTTCTAGGATGTACTGAGAGGTCAAGGTAGGATCAGACAAGAGCAAACCAGTGAAAGAAATTAGATGCTACAGTTTATACGTGCCAAATGAGTGCTTTCCCTGTAGTTTTAAAATATAAACAATCATTCCATTCAGACTTATTTTTTATTAAATATATTTTCCTTCCCCTTCACCACAAGAGTGTTACCTGCCTTTGTCTGCCACTTAGTTTTTATTCTTCTTTTTATGGAGTTGTTCCATCAGATTTACTCCCAGGATTAAAAATATACCCCAAATATTTTCAAAATTTAACTTAAATCTATTTTTTCCCTTATCTTTCAATTTAAATAGATCTTCTTCCTTGCATTTATACACTAGCCCCATGCTCACAGCAAAATGTTTTAATTGTTTCATTGCAAGAATGTGCAACCTAAGGACTTTCAGTATAATCATATGCGTTTATTCAACTTTGCTTTCAGCAAGACCTCAGTCCTGAAAAAAATATACACACAGTTCACAGCCTGACTTAACAGACACCTCCACAAGTCAGCTGACCCTACGGATGCCAGCTCAGGGCCAGCAGCTTGCTAGTTCAAACAGTGTAAAGTGTCAAACCTTCTAAGTTTTCCACAAGTTTGTTTCAATTCTGGAAAGGAAAGCAGGAAGGTGAAAGTTCAAGTTTGAGCTTGACTGCTATGACAACACACAAGCAGCTGTGCAAGTCTCAGCTTAGGATCATCAAGATTTGTGTGATATCATAGTAAGTAGGGATTGTGTACCTAAGATAGCCCTGTGTTTTGCTCATAGTCTGTAATATTACAGGGCTGAAATGCATCAGGTCCTCCATTATTATCAGCAGACAACAGAAAAAAAAAAAAAGAAAAAACAAAAAACAAGATGGGTCTGGTCTTACAACTTAAAGGCTTTAAGAGAAAGCTTTCTCCCACTCCAGCATGAATCTCACTGTAATCTTAAGAATTAATTGATCCTAAGCCTAGCAGCTTTAGAGTTTGTGGTTTGTATTTTTTGACATTCAAGGAAGTGGTGCTATGGGAAAAACATGTATGTCCCAGTGCCACTCCTTCTGCAAGTAAAAAAGATAAGGCTTGTCTAACACTTAAATAGGAGAATTTGAGCTTAGAGGAGAATTAAATGACAACCTGCCTGCCTACCTCCCTCAGGAGCCATCCCCTGGGACATTCATTTACACAAGAAATATTTCTTAAGGAAGGCTAAAAGTATCCAAGCAACAATCAGTACTTACAGCATATGCACCTATTAGAAAAGCTGCATTTGCTCGTTTCCGCTGGTCAAAACTGGTATAGAAAACTATCTTCTTTCTTGACAGACTGAAATACTGTTAAAAAGAAAAATAATTTTTAAATAATCACACAGTATATTTACTGAGAATACATTTTAAAAATTCCTTCAGAGGCTGTTTTTCCATCACTGACATGTAAATGAGAGCTTCTTAAAGGAGCAAAAGTTACTGATGCTACGGACAATCTTCTTACATTACAGATAAAAGTGCAGGGAAACATTTGCTGTTCCAGAGCAAATATATTAGTTTTGCTGTGCAAAAATACACTATAAAATGCAGTTCAATCAAAATAGTCATGATAAAATGCTTCTTTTCCTAATGTAAATATTTGAACAATAGCTTAGGGTTATTGTTGAAAGGCATTGCAATTGTTAAGCTCTCCCATTTGTTAAATGCCTTCAGTACCAAACTCTATGGAGAAAACCAACTTTTTTTCTCTGAGGAAAAACTCCAACGAAACAACAATCTTCCTCTATACTACCTGCATATGGGGTAACAGACAACATATTTTGAAAGCTTCAATAATAAGTTTATAAAAATGCTATGCAAGTGAAAAGCCTGGAAGAAACAAAAAACAAAAAACAACAGTTAAGCACAGAATAAAGTAGGAAGTCTTGCAATTTTTTTCGTAAGAAGAAAAGAAGCCTCTGTCAGAGTTCTGTGGACAAAACAGCCATTGAGAACAAGAGCAATGAGCACAAGAACAATAAGAACAAGCTGCAAGTATTTAAAGCTAAAGAGAAAACTCATTTAAAAATGGAAACTAGACAGTTTATTGCAATTTTAAAAAATTATTTTTTACTTCATGAATTTCTACTCTAAGTACATTTTGCAACATTATCACATGAGTTTTTCCAGGTAGATTTGTGGTACAGTGGCCGTTTGAGGAAGACATCAACAGAAGTACCAGACTTCACTCCTAAATATTTGAAAAGTATTTTCATTTTTAAAAATTGTGCAACATTTTTACATAGGCTGCTCTGAAAGTAATGCCTTCTATTTATTTCAAAGACGAAAAGCACAATCACACTATTTGATAGAGCAGATTCTCAGGTACAAAATGCTGTTTTCCAACATAGCCTCCACCACTAGCCAATTCACACAGATGAGCTGATTGAGACACTCTTAACTTTATGGTGTTACAGTAGTGTAAAATGTATGAGAATATTGTTTGGAAAGTTCACCCTTACCACCCTACCACTGACATCCCTCCCTTGGTGTTGTGGGTCAGAACAATGAAATAAAAAAGCATTACTTTCACAGCAGCCCTTATAAGAACTGCCTCTGTTACTCAAGTTCAGTACTCAAACTCCTACTTGACACTTCAAGTTTACTTTCTTCTCCTGCCCTTGGCACAGGTGACACTTGGTGGCAGGAGATAAAGTAACCATAGGATTGCGTTTTGGTTACTTAATTCATAGCACTGCATCTCACTTACAGAGAAAGCTCACCTTATTCTTGTAGCAAATTGTAGGAACTGGTTTAACTGCAGAATCAAATTTGGCACCTCCAAAGCACCAGGAGAAAACTGCTGTATGCATCACAGTGAGGTACTTACTCCCACCCCCCAGAGAAATAGTATCTTCCAGAGCAACTTAACAGTACATTCCAAGCTGGTCTCATTACCCACAGTTCCATAGGCACATAGGCTGTGAGAACCAATGCAAGTGAGTGCATCTAAATAAGATTACAGTTCCCAAGAGGGATGATCACTATTGATTAGAAGAGGTCATATCTTGAGATCAATGGCAACATTTCTCTGTGTACACACAAACATACAGAGAGTAAGTAGTTATTTAATTAGCAAAGCTTTCAATTTTTATTAAAACTTGTCAAAATTTTAAGATTCCTCCTTTCTTCCCCCTCTTCAGTTTCTTAATTTTAGTGTTCTCTAACTGCAGTTCCACCCATGACGTGTGGGTGGGATCACATCACAGTAGTTATGCAACAGTGACAGAACTTCAATTATAACTTGTTGACTATTACTTATTTTAAAGCAAAGTTCCTTGTAACATAAAGTTCCTTGTAACATAAAACATCCTTGCTTTATGGTTCACCTGCAATACTACTTGAAAGTGCAAAAAGTATGTGCCAGTTGCTAGCTGTCCAGAAGTAAGTTCTAGTCAAAAAGACCATCTTTCATGCTTTATGTTACAGAGCAGACTTCTTTGTCATACAGATATATCAAGTCAGTCCAGTTCTGAAACATTTTTGTATTAGAAAGATGCAAGAAGTGATAGCCCACCTTAAATGCTCCCAAAACATAAAAATGAAAGTAGAGCATTATCACTGCTTCAATTTCAAAAATGTGAGGGTTTAATCTTTATGATTAAAATCTTTATGATTACACAACTGTGCAATTTGCTTTTTTAAAATCCTGAATAAAACTTCAACACAGAATTGAAAAGCAATGCAAAATTAATGGTCTACAGCATAGCAAGCAAAGCAAAAGTTGATCAGGATATGATCAGTCGCTATTTGTTTACCCACAAGTTACAGAAAAATCAAACTTCACGGCAGATGTTGCAGAACTGACCTGCTGCATGCATGAATATTTCTATTACTGCTAACACAAATTCTTCACTCAGTTACACTTTAAGTATCGGTATTAACCTATCCAAATAATAAAAGGAACGTGCTGACATTTTGACCAAATTTCATGAGGAAAGTCTAGTTCTGGCAAGATTCAATGACAAGTGTTAAGGACATTTGTTTTTAATGTCTTGTTTTGTGGAATTTGTTTTCTTTTGTGTGCTTGTTTGTTTTGTTTTTAAGTAAAGAAATGCCTCCAGAACTCCACCTGAGATTTTGTTTCCTTCAATACTGCACAACTCAGAAGCATCAAAAAATGTTTCAAGAGACTCTCGCAGTGAGATTTCCAGAAGATAGCTACAGTTTAGGATGATACTGTAATACTGTTGCAACTCACCCCTTATTTTTTCAGAAGTTAAAACAGTCACACTGTGAAATACAAAATATATTTTTCTTTACCAATAAGAAAATTTCAGTGGAACACAAAATGTAATAAAGCAGTACCTGTCAAGATATTTCTCAGAGGAACTCACTCAGAGACAGTCTTTTTTAATAAAAGCAGAAGCTATAAGAGAAGTGCAGCAGGCTTTGTTTCATTCAATAAAACTAATTCATTGGTGTATGAAAGGATTCCAGAATATTTTTTTCCATTTTAAAATTACTTAAAATTTTATGATACGTTAATTTCTGCTTCTTGAAGATCCCAAGAGAGATTTATTTACATGGCTCTACAAGAAATTGCTGTAATGTGTTTAATAAAGTCAGATCCATGCAAATACTGCTTAAATAAATGCACACAAATGCACTCACCTAAGTAACAGTGAATGCAATGCTTGCAGCCTAGCCTCTGTTTTGTAAAACAGAGTTTTACAAAAAAAAAAAAAAAAAGAAAAAAAAGAAAAAGTACATGCAATCTGCCTCAAACTTAAGCTGTCCTAAAGCGGATGTCCTAAGATGTCCTAAAGCAATTACCACAACACAGCACATAAGAAATGTTAGTCCCACTGTTCATAGGCCTGCCAGAATCTTCCCTTACTGCTTTTCCATCTTCAGTAAATCAAATCATTTCCCTAGGAATTTCTCCCTCTCTGATTATGCCTGCTTCTTAATTTATTTGAGTCTGCATAAGTTTACATGTGCTCAGATGACAGTGCTTTAAATCATTTTATGAAATCAGACTTGTTTTTAAGTGGAAGAAAAAAATTCATCTCATAACTTAATTGGAAAAAAAAAAAAAAAAGCTTGACTAAGCAATTACAAACAGAATTCAGAGAACAAGTAGGAAGACAGCATTGCCAAGCATTTTTTCTTGCTGTCATCTCAGTCTATATCTCCATAGCAAAGCATTACAAACATAACAAGGCCAGTTAGGTTTTCAGTGCTTTACCTTCAACAACAAAAAATAATATTTGAATAAACTCTTCAGTTCTTTAGAACAGAATTATTCACTGCTCTTACAGTCAGTCAGCACAAAGATACAACAGTTCAAAGTGGCAGTCTGTCAAGTAGAACATTTTAAAATCAGGCATTTCTTCCTCCTCTCTGCCTGCCCAAAAAGGAGAGGTGGGAGCAGAACTGCCTCCTTCATGCTCCATCCCTCTACCAAAACAGAAATAGATGCAGTTGAAAGAATTGAAGAGGAAACTTGTGGGGTTTTGCTTGTATTTTCAATGAGATCCTACAGTCACATTTCTCCTGCCTCCATTTATATAAATTTTAAACTTAACAAAAACCTTCCAAATCATTAAATTTCTTTTGCAATATCATATCCACACAGATTATCACACCTAGCACATACTTTCTGTTCCACACTTCTTGCAAAGGCTTTTCATTAGGAAGGCACACTCAGTGCACTTGACCAGTGAAGCTGAGCAGAAGTCTTTAGCAGTTACATCTACACATCAGATGCATGCTTCAGTCTGTGGATGAAGCCCTTTCAAGCCCGCTTACCCACTGCAGATAGTATCTAAATTAAGACAGACTATAGGACATATTTTATGCATTAGGGAAGCAAGGTTTACATTAGCAGCTACTGGCCTATCTCAAAGGTAGTTCTAATCAGGCAAACTGTAATCTATTCATGCCAGAGTTTCTACACTACTCAGATGGCATTCCAAGCTCTAGTTGTTTGAATTCAGATATTATTTTCCACTGGTTGCACTATCAGATTACCCTTCTCTACTGTGCATCAGTAGTTTAAAATTAACTTGTTTGGAATTAACCTCTGGGATCAGTAACGGACAGCATCTCATTCCCAGCTGATCTGCTTGAGATTTCTCTGTCCTGACAATCTGTACTCCACACCTAGCACTGAGAGTTTGCTTTTTTTTTTTTTTTTTTTTTTTTTAAAACTTGTCAAAAAATACGAAAGTTAAATTAAAATATCATTAACTACTGTTAAGCCAATCTGCAAATGTCAAAGTTAATCATTCAGTTTTAATTTGGCTCCCTTCCGTATTTTTCTCCTTTAGAATATATGGTCTTCAAAATATCATGATTACACACCATTTACAATTAGCAACTTGTCTTGCTTTGGGCAGATGATGCAACAATAGAAGCATTACATTTTAATACTGAATCATTAAAAATAGTTCTAGTTTAAGTAGAAAGCACAAAGTTACACTTCAAGTGTGATAGTCAAGTGTGATAAGCTGCTGTTTGCTTAGTTGCTGGCCAAGGTCAATCTACACCAGGCTTGTGGCTTTACCACAGGACAGTAGTGTTAGAACAAAATTCAGCTGGCATGATCTTCCAAAATAAATGCTGCATTCCTATATTCACAACTACTTCATAAAGCAAGGACAAACATTTTGCAGACAAAAGAAAAGCTACTATGGTACCTGAAGATACATTTTCTACATCTATAGCAGAGCAACTCAAAATTGCCTTAAATCTACAACACTTGGGTGGAAGCAGGAGAACAAGTTTTCTGCAAACTAACTGAATGCAGTGGCAATTCTGCAAGTACTACAGAAAAAAAGAACCATTTTTATACGTGTAAAAGACTTTTCTAGAACACCATTATTACAAGCAACATTTTATTTAAATGAAAGACTCCGAAGTTTTAACTTTTTGACTGAGATTTAAATATTGTGGTTTTGGAGATCACACTGTTCTTTACATAGAAGACAAGGGTGAGCAGAGATGTTTGCCTTAATATCTGTTGTGGTTTGTTGTGGGTTTTTGTTTGTTTGTTTTTGAGGGGGGTGGGTTTTTTTGTTAAGCTATCCATACCAACAGACCAACTTACCTAGCTGCAAACCCATGAAACATCCACACAGCCATACTAAGTCTTGTTATTTACTACTTCATTACAAATCTAAGAATATAAAAGTGAAATCATCCTTTCCTCACTTCACCTGCTGAGCAACGATGGCACACCCCTTTTTTTTCGTCCTTCAGAGGCAAAAGAATTCAGAGCAAAGAAGAGCCTTAAGCTTAGTAGCAATTATCTATAGATAGTGAGTACTTAATAATTACTTTCAAAATGGAAAACAGGTTTTATCTCAGTTTGAAAGCACAATAATATAGGAACAATATTTTTAAAGCAAAGCTTACCTTTAATTTCTTATTAAGTTTACAGCAATATCTGTATAACATCGCCAAATTTAAAGGTCCAAAATCTGCATAGAAACTTTGTGAAAAGAAAACAAATATGTTATTTATGCAAAATAGCTAAGCAAATTTCAACATGCACAGTGTTGATAGCTAAAACTGCACAACAGTAAACTCTGGGGAATACAGAGTAAACAATATACACAGTGCACCACATAAACCCTCTATTTCAGCTACTGCAGTAACTGAAATCTAAGCCCACTTCTTTTTTTAACCTCATCTTCCATTATTCCAGAAGCTACATACTATATACACACACACCTTACATGGAATCCTTTACTGCTTTTCCTTTTGTCCCACTCAATCCTCTTGTTTCTACTAAAAGTTCTTAGGAGTTCTTCATTTACTCTGTATTTTCTCATTGTTCCCATCCCTCTCTTCTAGATTTTCCTTAAACATTCACATGCCCCTTAAGGCAGCAACTGCTGCCCATTGGATGAGAGAGAGCAGCAATAGTACAGGAAAACTGATGTACAAAATAGAAGTTTCCAGCAGGGATTCACAGTGCTCTCTCTCTCTCTCTCTCTCACTAAACGTAAGGCTTATGACTCCATTATTATCCCTTTCAAACATATGTTCTCTCAAACAAACAAACAAAAAAAGCCCATAAAAAAAAAAAAAGCCCAGTGAAAAAGAGTGAATTATATTGGCCCAATTGCTGTCCAGAACAAGCACTCTGCCTGCCACACCGAGGAAATGTCAATATCATCTTCTTTACAACATCACATAATAGCACGAATGTGTTCACCCCTGGCAGCACAAAACATTTGTTATAATGTTTAAATACAGTAGCTCATTAGCTGGGTCAAAGACTAAGCTGTCCAACTCCTAGGATGGTATCTCTAAGATCACAGAACATAACTAACACAAATGAAAATTTTTGTGGCAATAATGCAGTCACTAACTTCTAGAATTTCTCATCTCTTCCAAGATAAGTTTGTCAGATATGGTCAACAGTTACAGCTATCTTAAAATCAAAACTCCCCATTACGTTCTTAATAGAGATTAAATGAAAAAAGAACAAGCATGCTTTACAAAGCAATAATTAAAAATGTTAGCTCTAAAGACACTGTAGTGAACAGTGTTAGGTAGCAGGTTCTCACTCTGCAGCACTAACATCTCCAAACAATGTTCCAGTATTACCTTTAGAGTATTAACTCACTTGTATGATGAAAAAATAGAACTTGGGTTTTAAGATTCTTGAAAAAATATCGTGGTGGGAAAAAAAAAAAATAATAGTGGAACATAATTGTTTCTAATACAGCTTTGATGAGCGTAATGATGTTACTGAACACACAGTTCGTCTAAAGCACAGAACTACAGCTGTGCTTTAGGTTTCCATTACCATCCATTTGCTAAAACTACAGCCATGTGAACTCATATAACCACTTCTAATTTTCTGCACAATTGAACTCAAACAGAAGCACAGGAAAAGCAGATCAAAATGAATTCACCAATCAATTTACCAATGATAGACAAATTATTTACTGCTTTGATGGATGTAAAGAAAAGATTTATTTATTTAATCCAAGAAATAACAAGATATTTCTAAAAAATAAAGCTACTCAAGTTCTCTGATTTACTGTGATTTTCCATCATTTGCTACAATTAAGCACTCCATGCTTTTCTTAATACAGCCAAAAAAAAAAAAAGTACCAATATTTAACATCCTGGTATTACTACTGCTTGGCTGATACTTTTCAAAATCCAAACACAGAAAGAACAGGCACTTTTAGTCAGTTGTGCACCACTATTACTGCCCATACATAGGCATGAAAAAAAAATATCAGAACCCACTGGCAACTCCTAATTCCTTTACACAACACCATGGGGCAGCATAAACAAGCCAAAACAAGCCATTGACTTCACTGATGCAATGTTGTGATACATGCACTAATAATTTTAGCTTTTCCCACTATATATCTTCAAACTAAATTGAGCTTAAATGTTCCTTTTAAATGAAGCAAAGTGAAACAAGCATTTCAGAGTTCTCCAAATAGAGGAGTTCTCTGACAAATAACATAAGGCTCTGTACTGAAGTCAGTAAACTACAAAACTCATCACTTTATATCCTTAAAACTGAATATGTCTGACACGCTTAAACAGAAGAGTTTAATCTTATCCGTGCCACTACTTTAAGAGTAACAGGCCGTTTTTGTCCTTGAATTCAATTTAATACCAAGCCGGTCAGCGGATTTTCTTCTTAAGAACAGAATTTTGAGAGCTACGTACAAGTAGAAGGTGGGAAATCAGAGGATGGAAATGAGTAATGAAGAGAAACAGCATACCGAGTCAGCCTCTCAACTAAGAGTTTGACCCAGCAAAGTTTAAGACAGAAACTTAAAACCACACAGAAATGAAATCTGGTTACATAATATAGTCACCATTAACCAGTATTCATTCACTGACAATTCTTTCATAGGTAACAGATTTTCATTCTATCCAGACGTTCTTGTAAACGTTTGTACACCACATGGAATCAGCACATCTCTGAAACTTAAGCCAGTTAAGAGACAGTCATTTGCAACAGGGTGGGAACCAGATATGAGGAACAGAGTGCAAGTACAGTATTAATCGACGTTTAATCATATTTTGTTTTAATCAAGTACTTAGATGATAGCTAAAATTATTCTTCTCCCTCACCCCATGGAAGCTTGCTATCTTTATGCTTCTCCAGCTACACAGCAGCAAAACCCCCAAATCCAGTATGTGAATATTTAAATACTGTGCTTCAGAAACACCGTCATAATGCTACCTGGGAGCAGAAGCATAGGTTTCTGCTTAGAATTGACCCCTCAAACCACCCTTCTCATCAGCTCTCACAGCCTATCATTTCAGATATTTGCTGTTTAGTATCAGAGAAATTTTCACCTACCTAGATAAGCCAGCCCCAGATCAGCTCATTAATTTACTCTTTCATGCAAGCACTTAATTCCAGGGAATTAACATGTTAAACAGATACAGTCTAGGACCACACAGTCTTCAGGACAGAAACTCAAGAAGTTCCTGACTGTAGTTCTGTGCAGTGCCACATGAAGGCGCCATGAGTCAGATCAAGCCGTGGGCACCTCGTCGGAAGGAAGAGGGTAACTTTACCAAGTATTTGAATTCGGCTGACCCCAGCACAGCAGTAAATGATAAACGACTTCAATATCTGGAAGTAATGGATGGAGCCCAGTTACGACCAGTGAAGGGATACCATGTACAGGCAGTCTCTGAAATTAATATTGACTTCCGTATTAACTTCACAATCAACAAATTTCTGGCTAGGGCACCACGTTATCTTTCAGAAACAAACTGAACTACTTACACTTTGCCCCAGAAATCTGAAGCTGTACACAAAATTTCCCCCACAGATGGATGTACTAAGTAGTTTTAAACTACCATTCCCTTATGAATTTTGTGATACAGCAACAGAAATACAGATGAGAAGATATTTGAAGATTTATTTCAGGATTCTTTTCTTCAGGGCAGATCAGTGTAAGTTTGGAACTGCTGCTATACTGAATATGAGGGTATGTACATATTCTGCATTCAGTAATAGGTATTTACAGCAGCTTGAATATGGTACAAACCCTAATTCTCGTACTGGAAAACAAGATAGAACATACGCAGTCAGTTCTAACCATGCACAAATGGTCAGAGGAGATGATGTTACTTGCATGGCAGCTTTTTTGGTGTTTCAGTTAATAACTTTAAAACAAGAGCACAGTATAGCTATTGCAGTCTCTTCCTGGAGCACATATACAAGAATGGGAATGCAACTACTCTTCTCTGCAAGAAGCTTGCTTTGTTGGAGACTAACAACTGTATAAAAGCCTCTTTTCCACCAAACAGGAGTATCTCAAGTTGGCTGTTATTTGGGCCAAGAGTTTAACCATAACAACTGTAGAAAGCAGTTGAAATGCATTTTCCTAAATACAAGACTAAACTAATTTATAAACATGTTATAGAGATCCAGTTTCCTGCTTGGGTTACTATTAAAAATTAGCAGTAAGACTAAATTAGAATGAGAAAAAAAAAAATATTCTCCACTTGCTTTTCTCTCCCCACTTCCTAGGCTGCATCATTAGAACACTCAGATGTCTGCCCCACAGGCTCTCAGTCCAGGTATTAGGCAATACAAGAACCAGCCACTGCAGAAGCTGCTACAGGCAAACAAATGGCTGCTACAGGCAAACAAACCATAAGCTGAATTGTCACAAATTTTCCAGATGAAAGGCAGAAGTATCAATCCACATATTCACTACAACATAACTCTGGAGGTCCTGAAATCTTACATATTTGGTTTTCCTTCTCCCACCCTTGCATCCCAAAGCATGTCCCACGTTCCCACTTCCTATGAGTGCAAACAGGATGCCCAACAGCATTAACTGCTGCCCTAGTCCCACCAATTCCTGCCACATACAAACTGCTGAGAGCTTTCTTATCTGGGCCAACACACAATCCCCAACACTTTTCACTACTCAGAGATTGCACAATTCTGAGTGTCAAAGATAGAGCAAACAGAACTCTAGAAGCAATATCGCTCCACTGCTTACATCTGGAGACAGAAACAACACAGAAGTTACAGATTACACAAAACATCAGGTACTCATTCCATTTCCCCTCGAATGTTCCAAATCTCCAAGATCCCATTTATTCAAAATCCAAGAACAAGTTGCAGCTCCAAGTTATCTACACTTAAATAGCTACTCCAGATGCAAGCATTTTTCAAACAATACTTCTAGACATCAAGAGCAAAGTACCACCAAAGATATTCTTCCATAGTGTTTGCCTGTACAAGTCTTAAGATGGTTAGAAACATACTTTCTATGGAAAATAAATCATCTTAACAGTGCCCAACTTTCTTGTAAAAGGCTTTCTATTTCAAGCTAGATGTCTGTCCAGTAGGAAACTGGAGCCTAGAAAACAGATTATTCCAGTACACATTTACAAGAAATCCTCAATGCCTTTGTAATTTGCTTTCATCTTTTCCATATGAATCACAGCACAGTTAATGTTGGAAGGCATGCCTAGTGGACACCCAGTGCACCCCCCTGCTCAAGCATGGATACTGAGGATCACATCCAGACAACTCTTGGAACATCTCCACTCAGGGAAGCTCCATCTGGACAACCTGTGCCTCATTGCCTACACAGTAAAAGTGCTTCCTGATGTTCATGCAGAATCTCCTATTCCAGTTTGTACACACTGTCTCCTGTTGGCGCTGGGGACAACCAAGAAGTCTGGCTCTGTCCTGTTTGCACCCTCTGGTAAAGTTTACTTACTTGAGACTTCTTTGGGCTAAACAATCCTAGGTCTCTCAGTCTCTATTCATAGCAAAGATGCTCAAGTCCCTCCATCAACTTGGTGAAGGCAGCACAAAAGTGCACATAAAATTTATTAAATCAATACTGGAGAGTACATCTCAAATGCTAAGGCGCAGAGCTTCAGGAGTTTCAAATAAAATTATACCAGTAGCTCATATTCTAAGGAGAAGATGATACTCTCAGTTTTCAGATCTCCTGACTTCACTTGCAGTGAATTTAAAAACAATTATTTTAAGATGATAAAGGAAAAAGCTACAGTATTGTTATGGCCAATTTTTACAGAGGCCGTTAATAAAACTTATATTTATGAAGCTTCATTTCTCTATATATTTACATTTGTACTGATAAAAGCTGGAAGGTAGGAAGTTTCTTAGACATGATGTGGTTTTGTCACTGTTTTTGTGGACTTGAACTCGCTAAGTAATCTTGGTCATTTGATAGTGAAGTTCAACTCTCCAAAAACTGGAAGTGAACAAGGAACTCTCTGTTCTCTGTTTGTTCTAACATGGCTAAGGTTTTCTTTTCCTTTCAACTGATATAAGCCACAAAAGGATGGTGAGTTCAGGTTTCCTATGCAAGTACCATTTTATCGGATAACCATAGAAAAGCAGCATTTTACACTGATCAAATAAACAAACTAACCCTTACTCAAATAATCAGAAAGAGAAACTGCATTGCATATGTGTATGCAAAGAAGAAAACATGTCCTACAAGTTAAAGTCCAAAGAATGCTCATTAAATGAAGACACAGTTCTGAATGCTATTGTATTTCTGCTTGAACTCAAAAATATTGCTAACACTAAAACTGCTGTGGAATGAGCAAATAACATACTGTGGCTTGAAGGCTGCATTGTAAAACATAGGATGCACAGGGAATATCATACTATTTACTTCTGCTGCTGCTCACCAAGTTTCAGATAAGATCTGCAAAAGCTGTTTATAAAAAAAAAAAGATGTGAAGCTACAAGTGACTGAGGAAAAACACAGTTTATGAGAATTGTCATTATTATTTACAGAAAAGTGATACTCCCAGTTTTAACTAACTTTCAATTTTGCTTGAAAAATTTACACAACAATAGAAAGGATGTTACAAACTGTTTTGATGAAAAGATGTGACAGTGAAGTTAACCAGTCAAGTGTAATATTCCCAACCCAGATCCGTTTACTGAAAGGTAAAGCATGAAAGACACTATTCTTAGAGAAGAAAAAGCTTCTTATTCTTGCCTAACTCACTAATTGAGATCTTGCCAAGGCAAGGCTTGTCCATTTGCCAAATGACAGTCCTCATCAAGCTGGATTATTTCTCATTAACTCAGTTTTCCTGAAGCAATCATTACCTTCAATACATTATTCTGCAAGACTATTCTCTTGCATGTAGTACTGCAGACTTACTCAGGAGGTACCTCAAAGACTTTCAGAGAAAGACTGACAACATCTTACAGAAACAAAACAACTGGGTGGGGAGGGGAAGCTGTAAGAAGTCAGAGTTGCAAAAACTCATTCTAAATTCAAACAGGAAATTTGCATGCCATCACTTCTCTACGGCAACAGGTTCCAGTTTAAATTGCAGCATATGCAACTGAAACTGTGACAGTTCTACTAGTGAGCTCCCAATCAGATCACATTTGATATGTTCCAAAGCACACTGAAGTCATTTCATTTTTCAAAGTAGCAGCATTTAAATAAGATAATTTTATGAATTTGTTAAAACAAGTTTGTTAAAACAAATTCACTGGAGTTAAAACCGAAGGCTGAACTACTAATCACATTTTGGGTATAATCTGGTGATAAATCATGCAAGAGGAAGTGGTCAGACAAAAACTTCCAGACCCATCAAATTTAGTGTTAGAGTACTTTTCTTTAATAGAGTACACTGTTAATTTACACTATTACTTCCTTATGTCTCATCAGGAGTAAGGAGAAAAAAAAGAACGAAGTGAGGCAGGAAGGAGATCAAGCACCACGTGATCCACTGATACGCTCTTTATAATCAGACTAACAACCCCACACTCACATACTCATGAGGTTTTTAGACCATGTACTGCCTCAAAGAAAGCAAACTGACCCTACTATAGTCAGCTAAATTAATTTCTGCATCACTTCACCGTTTGAAGAATCACTAAAGATAGACCAGCCCAAAGAAAAGCAGCTTAGTTCCATACACAATGAAGTACCTCTGTCTAGTCACTAGTATGATACATCTTAACAAAACCAAATCAGCAAATAGCCGTGTTAACAGTTATTTACATACCTCATAGGTGCTGAGGATTTTGTGTCTGAACAGACATCTATTCTTCTCCTCTCAACTGACTGAACTAGTTCAATCACAAAGCAGAAGCAGCCAAGAAATTTTGATGAGGAAGAGCAGCATGGGTAGGCCATTTTGAATGAAGACTAGAAAATACCATCCTGAGGTACAACACCCCTAAGTTAACTTTCAAATTCCAATTCACTATCACATAAATATTTCCAATTACTTCCTCAGAAAGGCTGCATTTTTGAGAGAGCTATCAGGAGTCCCAACTTGGTGTTGGAAGTTAGGTTCTATCTATCACTTAGAAACAAACTTAGGTGTCAAGGCCTATTTTTGCTGCGCAGCCTGTGAAGTACAGCAGACAAACATTTGGCTCACTGAAAAGCACAAAGGGAACCCATAGTAGGTAGAACCAGCATTTTCCTAAGCTACCTGATTTGTATTTTGTTTCTCTTTTCACTACTAGCTTCCCCATTTCAGAAAGGTGCTGGTAGAAAACATAACATGGTAACCCTGTCAGCATCTGCTTTTACTTCCCTGAGACTACAAGCCGCTTAGAGATGGGAGTGAAAGGAAAAATAAGTAGAGTTTTTGACATGGTTTTACTATCAAATATCACATACACTAATAGAGATGTACACCACATTGCAAATATCAATGGAAAATTTAGCACTGCTTATCTAGAAGAGCTAGGTTATTATACAGATGCATTCATGCCACCTGACAACTGTCACTTAGTTTCTACTTCATATTACATTTTACTATTTTGAGAATACAACAGGATGAGTGCTGTTACTATATAAAAAATAGGATACCTTTAGAAAGCGTCCCAATAGACTACAAAGTGTCCACTCAGAAAGCATACCACAAGTTACATGCTTAAAGTCTTAAATACACCCTAGAAGATAATAGAAGAAAGCAAAGACTTCTTTATCTTGTTTATTCTGCTGCACGGTTAGCTGATACGTGGATTAAGGGGTACATTTATTGAATTTGCTTCAATGACTGTTACATAAAACATCTCCAACCCAAACAGGAAGCTACAAATGTTAACTTTGAGAAAGGATCATCAGGAGCTCCACTACAAAATAGACAGCTGAAGACAATGAAGATTCAAATTGCATGTTTAAAAAAAAAAAAAGCAAACCACAACCTAGAACTGTAATCTTTGCATAGAAGATAAGCCACAAATTGAGGAAAACTACTATGCACCTTCACAAAAGCAGCACTGAAGTCACAGGGATAGGATGTGGTTGATACTCTTAAACCCACGGGGAAAAAAAAGTTGCATTTTTCATGAAAGGATTTCTTTTTGTCCCTCTAGAAATACTATATAGTGTAAACCCTCTGTCAGGTGGTAGACTGCGCAGAATAGCTATCTGAGAAGATAATCTAGAGCAATGACTTTGTAACTACAGCACAGAGCTATTACTTTGTTTTGTGTATATTTCATGTTTCTTTGTAGAACTCCACCCACAATCAAATTAACTGTTGATTTCCTGCTCTTTCAGTGTCTTCCAGGCAGTAGAAGCTGTTACTTCACATAATGCTTTCTCTTCTGTTTTAAAAAGCTACAAGAGCCAACAGGAAGCGCTATCTAAAAACTTTGAAATAAGTTGCAGATGTGATTCAAACACAAATCAAAGTTTTGCATTTGGATGATTTTGCAGGAAAGGTGATCACTTCATACTCTGGCTACAGGAGAACACAAGAACGATCTGTCTTTTCACACGCAGTCACACCAAGCAACCTTCTATTTAAGACACCATTTAATAAGATGTAATTAGTCCTAAGAGGTCTTCTCCAACTTATAATAGAGCTTGACAGCGCAGATACCCTCTGCCCTAGATCGGCTACGACGCAACTGCTCAGCCACCGCTTGGACTTATTTTAGTAGCTCCGGAGGATTTTTAGATTTTTTTATTATTATTATTTAAACCAAAAAAGCCGTTTAACACTTACTTCTCATAGACCAGTTCGTCGTCAGTACAGAAGTAGTGGGTGTTCGCCGTACTTTTGGGCTTATTCCGCAAAGTAGCGAAGTAGAGGCGATCTGAAAAACAGCGGACGGCCGCGTTGCGCAGAGCGGCCCGGGGCTCCCGCTGCGTCGGGCCTCTTCGGGAGCCGCCTCGGGCCCCGCTCAAGGCGCCGCTGAGCAACAGGTGCCGACCCGCAACCCGCCGAAAGCAGCGGAGGAAAAACTACTGAGGCGTTCCACACAGCGGCAGCGGGGCGGGCGGCTCAGGAGAACCGCGAGGCACAAGGGACCGACGGAGACGGCCAAGTGCGCAGAGCGGCGGGAGGAAGGGGAGGGGGCCCGAGGGAGGCAGCGGAGGCAGCGCAGCACAACGCAGCACAGCACAGCCCCCGCTCTCACCTTTCACGAACTCGGAGGCTCCCCCCAGCACTTCGGAGGCGGCCGCCGCCGGCTCCATCTTAAACAGGGCGCGGAGCAGCGAGGCGCGGGGCGGCTCCGAGCTCATGGCGCTCCGGGGCAGCGCCGAGGCGCGCTCGCAGGGACGCGACCCGCCGCCCAGAGGAACCGCCCGCCACGGGCCACGCTGCCGGGAGCGCCGCCACCCGCATAGGAACTGGAGCGGGGGCGAGAGCCGGCTCCGGGACGCGGCGAGCCGCCGGGCGGGCGATAGCCCGCAGGGACCTCAGCTCCACCCCGGCCAGCTGGGAGCCGCCCCCCGGACAAAGCGGCCGCAGGCGGTTACCAGGCGACCGGCGGCGCTGTGGCGACGGCGATCCCGAGCCTTTGTCTCCGCCGGCCGGGACCGAGGTGGGCGGGCATCCCCCTCGGCCCCCCCGGCCCCGCCCTCCGCCTCTCAGCTCCCCGGGTTCGCCAGGCACGGCCCCGCCCTCCGCCCGCGTCCCGCTGGAGTGCGGCCAGCCTCGACCCCGGACGGCGCCCCCGCGCCCCGCGGCGCTCCTTTCTGCTCCTTCCTTGCCCCGGGGCTGCGCTCTGCGGAGCGGCCCGAAGAAACACAGTGCTCCGGTACGCGGCTCGAGAGATCTGAGACGGCGGGGGGCGAGCCGAGCTAGTATCTCCCCGGCGAGGAGTGGACGTGAGCGAGCCGAAGGGCCGGGCAAAAGCCGCCTCGGTGCAGGAAGGGGCATAGGGAAGTACCGCGCGGGGCCAGGAGAGCCCTTTCCTCACACCCCGAGCTGGGACCCATGTTTGCGAAGCCCGGGCCCGGCAGGCGCTACCTTCTCGTCTGATGGACAGGCAGACCCACCAATCACACGCTGCCTTCCCAACTCTCCTGCCTATGAGCGGCGCACACTGAAGAAAGGGCTGCTCCCGGCCGCGCCCCTCGGGCGCGTATCACCTCGACAGCGCCCCTTCCCGCCTCCGGGGATCGCCGCGGTCCGCGCAGTGTGTGAGGAGCTCCGAGGCGGGAACGGGGCCCTGAGGGCACCGCAGCCTTAGCGTGTAGAACTCCTAACACGTTGGGGCGGGATTCCCTTTCACTGAGAAGCTACGCAGCGGCAAGACATTTTGCACACGCTGCTAAGTCTGTGGTAACACTACGCTAGGTTTTTTTTTTTTAAGTGAAAGATTGACTTCTGGGGGTTGAATCTCAATAGCTGAACAAGCCTATAATTTAATTAACCAACTGCTGAATAACCGCCTTTTAAAAGCATTCCGTTAGAAGAGCCTTTCCTCCACCCACCTCTTCAGAAGGAGCCTGTGAGTGCCACAGACAGCTCATCCCCACACCCAAACACCAGAGAGCGGCACAGGAGACCTGCTCTCATAAGAAAAAAGGATGCTGCTCTTCCCCAAATAAAAGAAATACCTTAAAAAGACATTACAACATAAAGTCCTACTGAGCTCTGTGTTGTTGCCACCACTTTTTGTAACAAAAACAATTGTTACTGCCATTTCATACCCTTCTATGTGCTGCAGGTGAGGCCAAACAGCACTGCAAAGCACTCCCCTCTTCCGTTTTTAATCTGTTCTTAAATACTACAGGAAGCACTTCTCATGCATTTATTAGTTTCACAATTGCTTACTTATTTTTGGCACTACTCTAATAATTCATATCTTCATTCCTACACTTTTTTTTTTTTTTTTTTCTTCATAGCTCCAGAACACAAATATGATTCTCTTTGAACCTCCATGAACTTAGGTAAGGAACATCACTCTAAGTACTCTTTTGTGGAAGATGCTTGCAAGGCCATAGTCATGTGTTAGAAGTAAGTTGAAAAAGGTTGTTGTGGGGTATTGTTTGCTTGTCATGTAAATCAACGTGCTCATCCTTTAATATGCGTCTCTCTTCCACTTTTATCCTTAAATAAATCACATACTCCATACTTCATTCACAATCAAGGTCTTGGGGTAGAAATTCTCTAAGGAGCAGATTCATAACCATACCTCCCTAGCATCCCCCTTACTCTACAAGTCAGTGCAACATACATTTCTAAGCACATGCCACACTATGTGTTGAGAGTACATATGATCACACTCAGAGGAACTTCAATTGAGGTACCTTTGCCAATAGAAGGAAAGATGGAACAATGTAACAAGGTTCATACCCAGTATCTAGAATCTGAAGCTAGTTTAGTGCTATTCTTTGCAAATGCATCTTAGCTAGGTTGGTATATCTGGATTACATATATGTTTGTACACAGCTAGCAACTGAAGTCCCACTATCAAAAACTGTTCTCACAGATGGCTTGCATGTCTTCAGCAAGATCACGAACATTCCTTTGGTTGCATGCAGATACAGTTAGTGGCAATTAGATACATTTTAAGCACATAAGTACTTAGTCTCTCTTCTCCCCTGTGAATATGTACTAAATAGTAATGGATTTTTAGTTGTAGCATTTCCTCTTAGCTTTTATAGTATGACTAAGCCTTTTAAAATGCTTTCAGAATGTTTTCACCTCATACTTTTCATTATAATCACTTCCAAATGCTATTTCTAACATTTGATCAAGCCTACAGTGACATCTTGTGGCTTTTTTTTTTTTTTTTTTTTAAAACTATAGAAGCAATCTTGTAGCCTTATCGCAATTTCAGGACTGAATCCTCTTTAAAAATTACAGAATTGTACTTATCAATAATTTGAAAGTAGTTTGACTTTTTTTTTTCAGTAAAAGATTCCTTAAGTATGTATTTCAGATTCCATTTATAAAACCCATGTCACACAAACACTGATTTCTACAGAAAACTCAGAGGCAGTGATAAATGTTTAGATTCCAAATACTTCCAAATGACATCTACACAAGCTCTTAACACAATAAAAAAAATTGTTAATATTTAAGTTGCTAGTAAAATATCTCAAAGAATATCAAGGTACTTCTATAACCATCAAGGGACAAATTCATTACTTATAAAAAAAACATTAGTTTTTAAAACGAAGAAATCTCTTTTGTTCCTAAGCAAAATGAATAATGGCTAGACCTGAAGCCTGATCTTTGAACTTTTTGGTTCACTTGTTTCAGGTGGTGGTTTTTTTTTTTTTTTAATATATTTGTACTATTAGTTGTCACACATAAACCTTACCTAAATTAAATAACCATATGCCAACAAATACCTGTAATATTTTTTATTTTTAAATGAGCTCTTGGTACTGCTCATGTGTTGAGCTTATGAGCTTATTTCAGACATCTAACACTGAAAACTTGGTCAAAACTTTATGTGAAATAAATACAGAAGAATTCTATTAATATATTTTATTTGACAAAGGTACAAATTAAATTTACAGAATAATATAAGATTTTCTATTTCTATTCATTCCTTCACTGATACAGAAGAGCTCCCTGCTAAAAAAGAAAACAACAAAAGACAAAACAAAAAACCCCAAACAATCCCTTTTTCCTCAAAAAAAAAAAAAAAAAAAAAAAAAAAAAAAAAAAGCCCAAGATTAAGATTTGGCTGAGTTGACAGTTCACTTCACAATTTAAAAGGTAAAATACAACTAAAATAGTGAAAATGTAGCAGATAATACTGCACAGAACAGAAATTAAAGATGACCAATAAATGAATGAAATGCAGGAAGCTACTGCTAGTCAAGTTGCACTTCTAGAAATCTCACATAGTTCTGTTCGGATTTTACTTATCACTACAGCCCAGTAAATACAATTTATAACAAAAGCGAACAGACTTCAAGCTGATATATGAAGCTTGCTTTTTTTCCTTAAGTCTTATAGAAATATTAGGAAGTCTTTACTGAACATAAGTTCTTTGACACTGATATAACAAAACAAAAGAATCCTCTGTTCTCCAGAAAGGAATTCAGAGAGTCCATATCCAGAAACAGCTGTAAGAATGTCACATTTTTCAAAGACTGTTTTTGTCCAGGTAACTTATTAAAAAAATAATCATACATCAATTGTGTAGATGGTGTATTGTAGACATGAGTTGTTATTGATTGCCAATTTCTGAACTGGTACTGAAAATAAATTAAAACTGATGTAGGTGGGATTAAGCCCAAATTTGATGGCAGATTCTATTCTTCTGATACAAAAAAAAAAAATACGTTGCTTTTTTGTTTTTCATCGATACCACAAAATAGCTACAGCAAAAAAGTTTTTCCTATGTTACCATTGTTTCTAATAAAACAGAAGTTATTAAAAAATAGCTCTTTCTTGCCACTGATCGAGCCACATAATTCAAAGATAATAGTCCAGCCCTGTCACATAGCACTGTACCTTAAAACACTTTGTTTTACACATTCATTGCACATTTTGATTCTGTTGTCGTAGCTGCCAAAAACAGAGATAAAAGAAAGCAAGAAGTAATCGCTCATGTGAAAGACTGGTTTTAAAAAAAGTAGACCTGTAATATTACAAGATGTACAAACTAGAAGAAATGTAGAGCAGCATGCTCTCATTAGCAATTGTACAGAAAACATTTTAGAAGATTTACTTGGGCATTTTTTTTTTTTTTTTTTTTAAACAAGATACACACAATATACCAAAAGCAAACTAAATACTAAAGATAGTATTGATAAACAATCTCATGGATTTGACTGCATATGTAATTTTCATATTTTATGTATTCAAGTGTTTCTTTCATTTCCAATTGCTAAGTTTTACCTTTCAACTGTTTACAATGTTTCAGCAACTCTAGGAGAATTATTAATAAGAATAAAGCTGTAGCAAAGAGATCCTTCTTCACTGCCTCAGCAGTAGTGGATATTGTATGCGATGGTTTTAGGACTGAGATCTGCTTTGACTGGGTATTCTTCTGGTTTGCCTTCACAGCAGCTTCAGGAACATACAGATGTAAAGGAATTTTGTACAGCAATCTAGGAGCCTAGTCTGTTTGTTGTAGCCCTTTTACAGTTTCAGTAGGAAATGTGTGGAGAAGGAGAAGGGAAGCAGGGGAGGGAAGCATCTCCACATAAAACAAAACTAAGTTTACTTAGCTAGGTACACAGTAAAAATAAAAAAGTCAGATTATGATCACTGAAGTATAGGGGTACATTTTTGGCTGCATGTTTCCGAAGAAGTGGCCTAGTTGTAAACACTTCTCAGGTTGTGGGAAGAAGATGATTTTATTACGACTAACCATTAAGATATATATATATATTTAAAATTCTGAAAATTTCCCTTGGTGATTGGTAAGAAAGAGTGGGAGGGGGGAACAACATAAAATGCCACATGAAAGAAACTCAGAGGCTGCAAGTAAGGAGAGCCAAGATGCAGTAATCACACTTTCTTTCCTTGTACTTGGTACAACTCACTGAGTATCATCATCTAACCCCTTAAATCATTGGTTTATAATTTACTTTTGTGATTGGCATAATTAGGAAACCCAAACTGGGAAATCATTATATTAGAATATTTTAAAGGCATGCCATCATAAATATTAACCAATTTATTTACACAGTAAGATCTCTGTAACAAATGCTCTGCTCGGTGCCACATCCCAGAATAGCCACTGTTAGTGTCTTTTTCTAAATTTCTTATATCAACGGGCTTCACAAACACTCCTGAAGGCTTTCCAGTATTCTTTGCTACCAGAAAATTCATGGCAATATCATCACAATTTTGAGTTTCATCTATTAAAGTGTAAACAGCTTCTGGTTGTCTTTGAAAGTCTTCTAAATACTTACAGTGAAAAAACGCTGCACCAATAAGAACCATAGAATATTGATCTCCATTTCCAAGTCCTGGGTTCTGCAGTTCAAAGCTGCCATAACTGTATACACCTGAAGGAGTAGAAATGTGCTTTCTAGGAATGAATCCCACTATACGTTCTGGAAATTGCTGAAAGAAAAAGAAATTGAAAATACACAAATGAAGAGCACTCTGTGAAGTCAAAAGACATTACATATTTTCATGAAGGACTTGATCTTTTTCTTTTTTTTCTTTTTTTAAATGAGAGGAGCATAAGCTTACAGTCAGAAAAGAGAGAACAAAACTGTTGGCATGCACTCCTTCAACCTACAGGAGCATTGCATTTAAGTACAGTTTTACAAAATTGATGTAATTTACCTCATTCCACACCTATCTTCAATTTGCAGCTGCATACTTGGCAATCAACTCTTAGAGAAAACACTTTTGGTTGTGTTTTGAAGCATACTCGTAACTTAAGTTCAGCAATCAGCAGCTAATGCGTGCATATATAAGAAGAATTGCAAGTTTGAAAACTACAGATTACAAATATAAGGAATGTAGAACAATATTTCCTCAAGTTCTACTATCTAACCTTTGTGCATTTTAAAATCTAATTAAAGAAAAGCAATGGTAGAACACTATAATATAGTACCACTCTTTCTAATTAAAGCCATTAATCTCAATTGTAACTCACAAATGCTGCCTGCTAAGGTAGAAAACATTACCTGCCAAACAGAAAAGGCAAAAGTAAGGTCATGAGCACTGACGAGTGTATCATCATCCATCATTAAAACAGCTAAAGAAAAAGAAAGTTTAATTAAAGGATTGAAATACATGGGCACAGCATGCAATGCAGTACTTGACAAACTATGAAGTTCCTATAACAAGTAAGCTATACTGATGATCTGAATATTTCATTAGTCTTGTGCAATATACAGCTAAAAAGTTAAATACCATTCTTTAGTGAATGAAGTTTATAAGGAATTTTAAGTACAAAATTTTTTACCCACCTCCTCCCTATTTGCAAATTCTAGATAAGCAAACTTAATAAAGTGCATTAACAACATTTAATACTATTAATAATAAATGAAAAAAAATTTTGCTTTAAGTTACAAATAAAAGACTATTAGAAGAGAGAAGATATTCTTACATCCCAAATCCACAGACATTAAAGTCTCTACATTTACAGTCAGCACAATCTTATTAGCATTTAAAAGACAATTAACAAAAAAAAAAAAAAAAAAAAAAAAAAACAACACTGGGGAAAATGAAGTCTAATATCCTACTAGCAGACACAGGTTGAGGTATGTCAAGAAGAAAACAGTAAATAAAATTACCCTTACTAATTACAAGTAATGCTAGGTCTGTAATGCAACAGGCAGGAAAACAAGTTCATCTGAATAGCAGAACAGGATTGAGAACCTTGTCTTAAAATTAATGGATTAAATCAAACAAATGGTATCAGTCTAAATTGAGAGACTCAAAAAACACGTACATTATCAGTTTCAGTTTGCACTAACATAAGAAGAGAAACTGAACTACTTACCCTTACTAAACAAATGCAATAAAGAACAGATATGGTTGCAAAACCCAACAAAATGCATAAGGCATCTTCTCCTTTTACTCTTGCTAGAAGGCTCCTATCCTATCCTATCCTATCCTATCCTATCCTATCCTATCCTATCCTATCCTATCCTATCCTATCCTATCCTATCCTATCCTATCCTATCCTATCCTATCCTAACCACCACCTAAATACTATTACACAAGCCACTTTTGCATCATCTATAGTCTATTAAACAGCTCAACAATTCCAAGGTTTACTACAAAGCACAACTCAGACTGTCTCTCTTTTATAGCACTGCAGGGGAACTGTTAGGTCAGGCTCCTGCTGAAGAGGTGTGGCTGGCCCAAGTACAGGCAAACTGTTTGCACCTGTGCAGCTCACCTGACCATAAGGGGTGGATCTAGGGTGGAACTCATAGGCTCATATAAGGGCCAGCCTCTAAAGAGAGAATATCTCTTAGGGTTAGGCTGCTTCCTGGAGTGTGCTGTGTAGTCAGAGCAGCTCTGTTGGCAGTTAGATGAGTTTAACAGTTCAGTTTCCCTTTCTTTATGTTACTTTTTGCCTATCTGTAAATGCTTCACCTGGTGTTGCTAAGAACCTGTAAAGAGCAATTTTGCTTCTTTGTGGGACCAAGCATATAGTTTTTATGTATAAAAATACAACTAAAAGTAAGATGACTTGCTTGTTACCTTTTGTTTCCAGCTCAGGAAAGTTCTGGAGTCTGTTCCTCATGTGATTTACAGATTGAGCTTTAAAAATAACAGGAACAGGATGAGGGCCTAAGGAATTCCACATCTTTTCTGGCATCTTCTCTCCAATGTTGTTCCACACAACAATCACTTTATGTAAATGGGGGACGGCTTGGTAATGATTTAATAGCTTTAGTAGTAGGTCAGTTCTGTTATATGTCTGCATGATAAGAGTAAATGAGTCTTCTGCAGGCTGACTCTGGGTTTTTGATTCCCTTTTAAAATTAAGTATTTTGTCGTCTTTGATACTGGGGAGCAAAGCTGTTAAAGCTCCTGCCACAAGAAGTAAGATGATGATCACCACAGAAGTAAAGCGTAGTAGGTGGATTCCCATAACTCTTCCTGGAAGCTTACAGAGGTAAAAATACCTTTAAAAGAAGTGATAGAAAAGGAAAACTTATTAATCCCACATACAGATATTTTTTTTCTTTGAGCAAAGTTCGCATAACCCTAAGGTAATTTAGGTAACCCTAAGGTAATTTAGGTAAAACTAATTCAGGTAAACAAATAACTATATAATAAGAGAATTTTAGGACTTTAGTCAATTTTCTCTATTGAGAGATACTTATGGTAATTAATTTCTAATGTCTACTTGCCTTTTACTTTCACTTTTTGTTAATTTTTGCAGAACAGTAAAATACAAAGTCAACTTAAAGTAATACTTTAGATTGCCATCTCTTAATTTTTCAGTAGTGTATTTGACTGAGCATTCATACTCCTCACCCAACACATCCACCTGAAAATAGAAAACATTTGAACAGGATTCCAGCACTGTGCAAGCTGTGCCTTAGTTGGGAAAGGGGAGATCTGGTGCCTCCTACTGAGGCACCTTTTGCCACTGTTGTAGAAGGCAGGGATTTCTGGATTCCCCTGCTTCTGGAGCTACATAGGGGACTTTACAAAGTGGCTCCTACAAAGGTAGTCTCTTCTACTAAGGGCTTCTTAGGTGGTCTCAGCTCTTGAGGCCTCAGCAAGACCTGTCAGTCACTGCATCCCACTATTAGTACCTCAAGTGATGTGTCATTCACAGCTGTTCCTCTTCCCCTAGTTGTGTGGTTGGTATGCTCTGGATATGTGGTAAATATTCTAAGCTACTACTAAGGAGTTATTTACCTGTAAACATTACACATTACTCTGCTATATTTTCAGGCTTTCATTGCAGAATTCTAGTTAAATGAAGTGATCCAGAACAGTCTCAGCAGTTAAAATTCTTGTTTCTTCACAAGTTTTGATCACTCTTTTCTACAGTGCATAGACAGTGTCTGATATGAATTATATTATTTAAAAAAACTGAACTTACCTCATTATTGCCAGATGGGATTGGTTCCTCCCCGTTGTTTTTTAAAGGACATTCGTTTGTGTTCTTTTAATCTGCTGGAAATTAAAAGGAATTGCAATTGACAATAAACAGCTAACATCCAGGCTACTCTGTATTTTTTTTTGTTTTAACATTCTTTTTGCTTACTGATTGCAGTGAATGTTCTTGACAATTAGCCAATCCCTTTTCCTATTGCTCAGATGAGTAATTGTCTCTGCCTGTCAACGAACTTTCCCAAAACAAACTGCTAAACCAGTTGGTTAGAAAAGAACTCAAATGCATTACTTTGTTCTCCAGGAACCACTGATTAAAAACATTTGGCTACCACACTAAGCCAAGTAGTCCCAGTAATGGTTCCTTTGTTTCTGGCCCATCCCCTTCAGGCTCTCTTCCCACTGAATGCACCAGGTGCATTACAGACTTAAAGCACACAGCCTGTTTTTCCTACTGGGTAGGCCAGGTAGCAGAATGGAAAGCAAGTCAGTGCAAATACAGGAAGTAAGGATTACACAAGAATACAGGGCAATAACCCAATAAACTTGTATTTGTTTCTTTGGTCGTTGGAGATAATTTTAGTTTTTTAAAACCAGTTGAACAAAGAAAGGGAGTATTTTCATTTAAGAATGGTACTATGACAATTTAGAGAGCAAGAAATTGCTTAATAGTTTTTAAAATGTGGGATTTCACAGTAGTTGATGAGACTGAATGCCCACATAATAATGCATGTATGCCCACAGCCCCTCAGTCAGCATTCCTATGTTTTCCTGAGCCTGAGGTCCACTTCTATCACTATTTAAATTTGTGAAGCTGCAGAAGTTACTGAAACCATTCCTGAAATTAACCCCAGTTTTGATTGCTTTGCCTTACAGTATATACAGATGTGCTGTGCTCCTAGGAACAGCTGGCAGCAGCTGCTGCACTTTGCTCAAGCCCAGCATGCTTTTGTTATACATGAGTTACAGAGATGAGCCCTGAGTTCTCTTCCTCCATCTGTTCCAGCGGTGCTTAATGACACTACAGTGACAATCAATCAGCACAAGTGTAAAAGCACGTGGAAATCTAAACGTTGTTAACTGTGATAATGAAGTCTTTCAGCTTTCCGTATCTTCTTACTCAATTGCATATTAATAATGAGCAGAAGTTGTGTTTCGTAGTAGCTACTTAGGTGTCGATACAAAATTTGCCGAATCGGCTTTGCAGTGCTTCCCAGTCGGAAAGCACCGTGATCAGCTTTGACAATTAAGTTACGAAATCGTAACGCGGAATGAAAAACAAAACAGTGCCCCTGCGGGACGCCCCTTCGGACCAGAACCGGCGCAAACACGATGTGGAAGCCGACGCGCAGCGTCTCAACCCTCGCTCCGAGAGCGTTACCGCAGCTCCCCGCAGCCTCGCCTACCCGCTGAGCCCCGCACGGCCGGGCCCGGCGCCGCAGCTCGGCCGCTCCGGCGATTCGGGGACGGCCCGGCGGCAGCGCCAGCACGGCAGCGCCGCCGCGCCCGCTTCCTGTAGGCGGCCCGCGCTTCCTGCCGGCCGCCGCGGGCAGCGCGAACTCGGCCGTGGGGCAGCCTGCGGGGGGCGCAGCCCGCTGGGGCGCAGCGCGGGGCGGGCGCTTTCTGTAGGGACGCCGCGACGGCCAGTTCGGGAGCAGCGGGCGCCGGGACTGCGGCGCATCGGAAGCGTTGTAAGCGTGACGCCGAGGGACGGCCGGCGCGGGAGCAGAGAGGGCGCTTTCGGCTTACGAGTTTTGTAAACGGCTGCCACGCCACCTTGCCCCCCGGCGGCCGGAGCGCGCCGCCACCTCGACAAAAAGCGCCCCGCCCCGACGCGGCCTCAGGCGCACGGCCGCGCAGGCGCGGGGCGGCAGACCGGAAGCGAGTGCCGAGGCCGCCCGCGGGCCTCCTCCCGCCCCGCCCGTCGCCGGCCCCGCTCGTCGCGGCCCGGCACCATGCTGCCCCTCTCCATTAAGGACGACGAGTACAAGCCGCCTCGGCTCAACCTGCTCAGGAAGGTGTCGGGATGGTTCAGGTAAAGGCGCCGGGCGGAGCGCCGCGGGGACCAGGCCCGCGACCGAACCCCCGCGGAGGGCCGAGGGGGCGATGCCGGGGCCGTCGGGTGAGCGGCTGCGCCTTCGGCTGTCTCCTCGCGGCGACCCGGCCGTGACCCTCGTGCGCTCCCTGCTAGGTCTATCCTGGCGGACAAGACCTCCCGCAACCTTTTCTTCTTCCTCTGCCTCAACCTCTCCTTCGCCTTCGTGGAGCTGCTGTACGGCATCTGGAGTAACAGGTACCGGCGGCGGAGCCAGGAGCGGGGCGGCGAGCGTGAAGCGGCGTCTCTCGGCGGGCCGCTGCCACGTCTCCTTTCGGCGGGGCCGGGGCGGGACGGAGAGGTTCGCGGGGCTCGGGGTTGCGCGGGCGGGTCGGGCCGCCGCTTTCCCGTCCGGAGTCCCGCCGGGCGGGCGGTGGGCGCCGGCGGCTGAGGAGGTTTCTCGTGGGGGCGGTGTGAGGGAGGAGAAACCGGGCGGTGGGTTGAACGTCGGGAGCCGGGGCTGTAACCGATTCCGCGGGGTTCGTTCTGGGGATGGCGCTTTGTGAAGAGCGAGCTGGGTGGCAGGAACTGACCGTCTTCGGCCCTGAGTGAGAAATGAGGTTTGAAGCATCCTGGTACAGCAGAATGGTGCTTCGCGTAGCACATGCAGAGTTGGGAAGGATGGTAGGGACTTGATTAAATGGCTGCTGGAGAACTTACAGTAACACGTAATCAGGAAATGTAGGGTAACTTCTGCACAGCTGTGTGGTGTGCAAATAGAGAACAGATCGTTTAGCGTCTTCATCCGATGTGATTCTTTGGTTGAGCTGTTTAATGGTGGTATTTCTAAGTCTAAGGGATCTGCCATGTGCGTGTGTGAAGCCAAACGGTGTGTCATTGTGTGTTGAACCCGGAGACCCTCATCAAAAGTTGCAGTACAAGCACATATTGCTGGAACTTCTGATCAGGAGTCTTACAAGAGCAGCTGTACAGATTGGGAAACAGCTGGGCCCTTCCAGTTGTTGTCTTTTTCTATGTTTCTCAAACAACACGATAAAATGCTTAACCTTGACTACAGACGTTGCTGCTGTCACACTGGAGAGAACACCACTTTGTTTTGGGCACAGACTGTCTCTGCACTGCGCAGACTACCTTGGTTATACTTAGTTTTGACTTTGTTGATTCACTTTGCAGATTGTGTGTGGACTTCTGTGTACAGAGTCTGTCTTTTCTACTATGCGTTCATAAAAATTTTTGATCTTTCTTTTAAGCAAAATATTTTTGAAAGTGTAAGAAGGAAATAAATCTTTTAGCAGAAAAGGTGCTGCATCAGAGGTAAGAAACTGAAATGACACTTGTCCAAAATTTGAAGAGTTGACTTGACTGGAATTGAGAGAATATGTTGATTCATTTGGTATGGAAGTTAAAAATTCGGGTTTGAATATTCATTAGTTGGTTCTCTTGTTTATATTTCAAGTGAATAGTTTCTGATATCTTTACATTGTGCCTAGGTTTTAGACTTAAACAAAAAAGCATTTTATCAAGTCTCTCCTTGATAGAGAGGTGTTTCTACAGTCAAAGTGAGTGGTTCATGTCTTGAAAGAATGAATATATAATAAGCAAACAAAGAGCCATTCAGGGAAAATTAATTCTCATATCTGGAGAGCACAGCTCCTTTGGCTGTCAGCATGAGAAATGTAGAAATGGAATGCTTCTGAAGGGGATTTTCAGTATTGTCTTGGAGCACACACCTTTATTTCAGTGCTATCTGGACCTGTCTTGAGTATGACAAGTGACACTTGATACTGCAGGTGTTAGCAGCATGTTGAAGATGATCTTGACTTGTACTTTCCAGTGTCCTTCGTGATGCTAATGAGGTGGATGGCAAGATTTAAAAGCTGCCGTTATTACTCAGTTAATTCTTCCCTTGGCTTTCAGACTATAGATTTTGTTTGATTGTGATTCTGAAAAATAGGCTTTTATCCATTTAAATTTAAGCACATAATTGTGAGTTCTTTATCTCTATTACTCTTATTTCAAAATTAATCTATGATTTCAGCCCCCAAAATTGTTGATAACAAGTTAAAAATTGCTTCAGTTTTCTCTTTCCCTTTTAATTATTATTTCTTATATATTTCTAACTTCTTGTTTGCTGAGTTACTTTTTTTCCTTAAATGACAAAAACAGTAAGCTATATGATCCTCGTACAACTTCTCTGAGATTTTGATGATCACAAAGATGTTCATCATGGATTTGGATGCCATGTTTTCCTAACTTAGAGCTTAAAGTTGAAATCTACTACTTGAGTTATTCTAAGATATTAATCACTACACGTGTGTCTGTGTTACTTATTCAGCTGCGGAAGTGTCCTCACTTGCATACAATCTCTTCTACTACAGAGTTTCTGCTAATTATCCTATGGATTCCAGTGGAAGTTATTACATATATCAGGTGTTACTAGTGGTTAATTGGATTACTTGCTTACCTTAGCAATCACTATGCACCAACTTTTTGTGTCCCTTTAATTTACAGGCAATTAAAAAAAAAAGAATCATATGCAATCAAATTGGTCTTTTACTAGGCTTTCTGTCCTTTGTGCAGCAGAACCACTTACTGCTGTACCTATAATACTATGCCATACAATGAAACATATTAGGCAGGACAAATTGTCTGTCATGTTGATAAATCCACATGCTTCCGTGTGCTCTGAGATGTTTGCTTAAGTCTTGAAAGAGGTGGAGCTGTGTTGGTTTTGTACCTGTGGTAAGTCGTGTAGGTATGAGCGCAGTGCCATGATTATTGGCTGTGTGGCTTCTGGCTATAGAGCTAGTATGGTATTTGGTTTTTTGCTTTGGTTCTTAGACACTCCTCTTTTCCAAGAGACTATTAAAAAAAAAAAGCACTTCATTAGCATTGCAAACCTATGACTACAGTCACCCTAATTACCTTTTATTACCTTTTACCTGCATGTGTTGAGTCTTTTTCTTTTTTTTTTTTTTTTTTCTCCACTGTATCTTCTGTGCTTCTTAGTATGAAATTGAGAATGAGTTGTTTTCCTAGACATGTCACCTGGTTTTGGGAAGGGGGGGAAGCTGTCACCCCACCCTTAAAGAATTTGTTAAGGAATTAGATTGTGTTGCTTCCTATGTGTCCAGCCTTCTGTCTTTTAATCTTCTTTTTCCAGAGTGATTTAATGTCTCTGGCTGTACCAGCTATGGATGTTTTAATGATACCATCCCCTTTCTGCAGTGTCTCGAAGATGTATGTGTTTGTGTGTGTATGTGAAGTGTGTATGTGTGTGTATATATATATATATATATATATATATATATATATATACACACACACATATAAATATATAAAACAAGACTTTTGTTCTCTCTGTCCTCCAAACCCACTTTTGCAGTTGCGTCTTTTGTCTGAAATACTTAATTCTAAAATTTATTTCAGTTAGGCCAAAAAGGCTTGCTTGTTCATGTGGAATAATTCAAAGTTTGCTCAATAACTTCGTGTTTGACTTCAGTGTGAATCTAGCTGTCCTCCACCTGCTGATGCCACCAGTAATTTTGGTCAAGCTATAAATCAGAAGCTAACAACAAATGGGTGCTACTGGAAGTGTGTTGGAGAGAGAGATAGCTGGGACTTCAGAAGAAAATCAATGTATTAAACTCCTTCCAAGACAGTCACTGGATAACCTCACCTTTTTTATTTGCTGAAATAGCACATCTCAGTGATGTGTTGTGCTGATATTCTGTACTTCATTGTGGTTCTGGTCCAGCTTTGGGATGATCCTTAGCAGCTGATTGCCTGTTGGTATCCACTGACCAGCTGATATTGAGAGGTGAAGTGAGCCATTTATTGAAAATAGCTCAATTGAACCTTACCAGTGGGTGAGAATTAAAGCTAAAGATTTGGAAAGATAGCTTTTCATCATATGGAGCCTTTAAGATTGGCACTTATTTAATGCTAGTTTATTTCTCTGCATAAACTTTTGTGTTCTCTAATAAATATTAGACTGAGCTTTCCTAGGATAACCCAGATCTTTAATGTAACTTGAAGAAAACCCTGATATTAAAAAGATGGATTTGACTTGATCACAGTACGTAAGGAAATTTCTATTAAGGGCTATCCATCCATGTTCTGAGGGAGTGTTTATCTGGCAGCTGTCAGATCTTGTGTTACTTGTGTTGCTGACATTGCTAGTGAGCTGCATTTTGTGAATGTTCAAAACTTTGATTAGGTTGTGGCTTAGCTGAGACGTTGCCTTGATTAATTATTAGTATTATTTTTAATTTTCATTGTAATACAAATACCTGCAGTCCCTGGGTGTTTACTCTCATGATCATAGTCCTGTTAAGTCTGGGATTTTTTCTGGTTATGACATTTTTGTCAGGAAGTAGAACTACTGGAACAGAGAAATTGAACTTAATTTTGTTTGGAAAAAAAGTCTTGTTTGCTGTGTAGTAGGTGTTATAGAAATCTGTAATAGCTTTCTACAGGTCCTACAAATTTGCTGAAAGAGTTTAAAGATATTTGGTAACTGGGTGAAATAAATAAAGTTCTTTAGAAGGTATGTAATAAAAGTGAGGTGTTTTTTCTAAGCTGTTTTCTAAAGTTAAGTTCTTTGATAGACTTTTCAAAGGTGTTTAGATGTTACAGTAATTCTGTGTACATTGTGGAAAAGTTCTGTCATAAGCAGAAGAACATGTCCACCATTCCACGGTTATTTTGGTATTAATAAGCAGAGTGTTTATTATTTGTGGCTGTATCAACCTCTGGGACTTTGAATTGTGTCAGTGGAATTCCCTCCCACCCATCATCCCAACATATGCCAGATGGATTTCTTGCTAAGCACTCTTTCAAAGCAGCTTCACTAGGCTGACAAAAGCAGGTTTGTCAGCGCACAAACTGCCTTTGTCAGCATACTTATATTGGTGGTCTGGTGTGGGTTTGTCCCCTGAGCTAGCAGAACTGTGCCAGAGGCTTAGAAGCAGTGTATTCTTCTAGTGCGTAAAAGATGGAATGCTCTTTGTTTTTTTGTGCCCATCATAACATATTTTTTCTGTTCTTTTCCAGTTTAGGTTTAATTTCAGATTCTTTTCATATGTTTTTTGATTGTACTGCTCTCCTGGCTGGACTAGCAGCTTCAGTTATTTCAAAGTGGAGGTCAAATGATGCTTTCTCATATGGGTAAGAAACTTCAGGCTGTTACCTTAATGTGTGCACAAAACCTATTTTTGCAGAACGTGGAAAAGTTATATCAAAGGTATGCTTTTTAAGGTGAATTATTTAAATCTTCGATGTATTTCCCTAGAAACAGGAAAAAATGTAAAGGTGCTGCTTTTGATGAGTACATTTCACTGCTAAGAGCTCTGCAATAGTACTAGGGTGACCAGGTCACAGAACACGAAGTTGCTATGCTTTGTCATGTGCACAGCACTTGTGACATGGATTTGCCCGCATGGTGAGCTGAGGTGTATCACAGGGAATTGCAGACTACTGTTGCCCTATACCTTCTGAAAGTTATCTCTGAAAGCCCTAAGTCTAGCAGGTGGTGCACCTGAGATTATAAACCATGCCTTGCAGACCCAGCAGGATTCAGAAAGTGTAGTTACCGTTAACAGCTGTGGCTGCCACTAAAGTTCCCATGAACACAGCTGTGCTGTCCTCCAGGTATCCTTTGTGGATATAATTGTTGCAGTTGGTTCTGTTTCAAGGGCTCTTGTTGCAGTTGTGCCTATAAAAGAGTACTGGTGATGCAGTGGTGTTAATCAGTCATACTGATTAACAGCAGCTGAGCTATAAGGTGGGTTGCTGCTGCTCATAGTGTTTCTGACCTGGATGTCATCAACTTTAGCTGTCTCATATAAGCATGCATCGTGTAGTTTGAAACTCAAAGTCTCATAAGACTACAAGTCTTATGAGGAGCGGCTGAGGGAGCTGGGATTGTTCAGTCTGGAGAAGAGGAGGCTCAGGGGAGACCTCATTGCACTCTACAACTTCCTGAAGGGAGGTTGTGGTGCAAAAAGGTCTGGCCTCTTCTCCCAGGCAAGTAGTAGGACCCGAGGAAACGGCCAGAAGTTATACCAGAGGAGGTTTAGGTTGGATATTAGGAGAAACTTTTTCTCTCAAAGGGTGGACAGGCACTGGAATGGCTGCCCAGGGAGGTGGTGGAGTCGCCGTCCCTGGTAGTGTTCAAGAGGGTCCTGGATGAGGAGCTCTGAGAGATGGTTTAGTGCTTGTGGTACTGATAGGAATGGGAGGGTGGTTGGACTAGATGATCTTGCAGGTCGTTTCCAACCTTGTGATTCTGTGAAAGCACTGATTAATCAAGGTGCAATAGGAGGAATTTATTTTGGCATACTGCTCTGCACTTAAACAGCTGGTGTTCCACATATGAGAGAACAGCTACCATTTATTAAGTCTGGTGTTTTCTGCTTGGGTATTACATATTAATCTGATGATGTTTTGCTTTAATTGGACAAATACGTAAGAAATATTTATTTTTCTTTACTAAAAATCCCCTCTAAAAGGGAAACAAATTAATGTGTGACTTTTTTGATATTAAACAGAACTTTTCATCAGCCATCTTAAATAAGCATGTGAGACATAACCGTATTTTGTAGTTTCCAAATATATATTTATACTGTAAATTCATGCACAGATTACCTCAAATGGGAAATATTGTAAATCTTCTTTCATCTAGGCCAGATAATGGCTGCAGAGGCAAGCTCTTGCTGCTCTTGCGTTTGGTCTCTGGAACAGAAGAATACTGAAGTTAGATGGATGGGTTAAGGCTTAGGGTTGTTTTGAAGTAGTATCCTACTTGCTTAATTCTTTGTATTTGTCTTGCTTTCAATCCACTTATTTCACTGTTTTATTACTGTTGCCTTTCAAATGATCTCAGGAGTTGTTGTTTTCTACTACAAGTAAATATGGAAGATGAATAGAAGTTGGCTGTAGTTGTGAATTTCTTTGTCAACATGGCAAATAGTTCATTACTTATAAGCTGTCTGTAGTTTATATACTCTGTCTTATTTAGCAATTCCTTGTGTAACACAACTGTTTGAGAAGTAGGAGATTATTCTTCAGTTTTGAAGTTTCACTTTCTGATTTCCCACCTTTAAGTGGATGTGGTGGTATCTGCTGTTGCTTTTGGTTTTTTGCAGGTATGTTCGAGCAGAAGTACTCGCTGGTTTTGTAAATGGTTTATTCCTCATCTTTACAGCATTCTTCATTTTTTCTGAAGGTGTTGAGGTATGTAATGACATGAAGTGTACTATCAGTTTCTATTTGTAAAGTGTATTTAGTGGAGATAAAATTATTATGGAATTTTTTTGTGACATAAACCCATTTTTTTTCCCATGTGTTAATAGTAGCTTCTTAAGCAACCTTTTGATTTACATCAGCATTGTCAGATTTAGTGTGTGGGATTCCTGAGTAATTCCTAATTATGTCTTTATGTATACCTGCTTATTAAAGAAAGCACAAAACTGCTTAGGTACAGGAACAACTTTTCTCGCTGCCTTTTACTAATGTGATGAGACTAAAATGCTATGATTTGTTCTTGTTTTTATTTCTAGAGAGCACTGGAACCTCCTGACGTGCATCATGAGAGACTTCTTCCAGTTTCTATACTGGGATTCATTGTAAATCTTATAGGAATATTTGTTTTTCAACATGGAGGTCATGGGCATTCACATGGTTCTGGTAGGACATTTATAATTTTCAGGTTTTTTTGTTTTTGGTTTTGTTTTTTTTTAAATTGGAAGCATCCTGGGTAACAGTGTCCTAGAACACATCAGTAAGAGCCTCAGTATTATGTCTTTAGGTCTTTTTAGTGGCAATCCAATGCAAATGACTTGTTGCAGTATCGATTTTCATGTTTTAAGGCTAGCATTAGTATGTAACCTCTGTACTTCTCATGCATTTTCATCTGCTTCTCACCCACTAACCTGCAAGGCCTAGAAATCCATAATCTGCTTTCTGTAACATGAATTCTACTGCACATTCTTGGAAGAGAATCTTTTCTCTTGCAGAGTATCTTTTGAATAAAATCAAACTGTAGTTAGGAGGTGTCTTTCCTGGAGAAAGAATTAACAAGATGTCTGAATCAAATTTTAATATGGGATGAAGATTCAGGTACTTTCAACTACATGGTTTTTTAATAGTAAATGCAAACTTTGTGTAAATGTTTGTTGTAAATGTTATTTCTATTTTTTTATGCGAAGCTAATTGATATCAGTTCCAGCTTAACCTCTGAACTGTGATACAGACTCAAAGAAGAAGCTTAAAGTTTTAATGTATGAATGGTAGTATTTCAATTTTCTGTCTGCTTTCAACATGCTTGTAATAAAATTTGTGTGCATTTTTCAAGCTGTATTAAAATAACTTCTCTAATCAGATACAATTCATACAGCTACATACAAAGGTTTATATTTCAAACAGCTTGTGTTAATTTTAATCTTAACAAATTTGTTTAAAGCCATGCCTTGAGGTGACCTAAAAATGAATAGACTTCAAATAGCTGAGAAACAAATGTAAGTTTACTTCTATTCAGCACTTGCTTTTGTACTCTGATATTTGTTTATAGGGCATGAGCACAGCCATTCTCTATTTAATGGAGGTCTCAGCCATGGTCACAGTCACAGAGGTCATGGTCACAGCCATAAACATGGACACACTCATGATCATGGCCATAGCCATGGACTCCCTCATGGTCAGGAGTATTGCCATGGTAAGTACTTACTGTCATAGAGCATCACTTGACTCAATTTTGACATTACTGATTTTTCTGAACAGAAGAGAGGTTGCTGACTGCTTATTCTTATAAGTATGCAGAGAAATGGTTTTTCGTTTGTGATTGATGAAGTGTTATATAGGTTTTATTCTACTTAAATTTTTGGACTGTCATCTTTGTTATATGCAAGCAAAAGATAAAAGCATGAAATAGCATAACATAATGAAATCAGTTAAGTGCTTTATTTCAATTTTTTATGAAAGTAATGAAAAAAACTACTATGCCAATGTTCTCAATTGACTTCACAGAGTAAGGTATTGGGAAAGATAAATGAGCAATTCTGTTGTTGGGTACTTTAGGGATTAATTTGTTGTGTATGGACTGTGATGTTTAACAGAAGATTTTTTTTATCTTGTGCATTTGTAATCTGTTTTAAAGCTGGTTATGAGAAAGGTAATCTGTATGTTTTCTATGCTTAAATTTTTTCCTTAAAGACAAACAGTCTGAAGAGACATCCACACAATATGTTCACTAGCCTTTACTACGCGAGAAGAGATAGTGAGGTTGCCAGCTGTTTGAAATAATGTGAATTAAAGCCTTGCTGTAATACTGCATTGTTGACCCTTTCTGTTTGAGCTGTGAACTAAAATCTTAAGTAACTAAGAATATGTTGTTCTTTGCTCTGAATGTGCACAGCAACTTGTGACAGGGGTACAGAAAAACCTTTACTTATGCCTTCCAGCTGATATTTGTGTTAGAAAATTGATGATACTCAAATATGGCTGGAAAACACAAACTTGGTGTTGCCATTGCTCTCCCAACCCTCTCCTGGTGGAACAAAGAATATATTTGGTGCAATTTAATACTCAAATTAATTCCTGCATAAATTATTTTATATCCTCACCGTAAGTCATTTGCTATCCTTTAATATTTTTTTTTTTTTTTTTTTTAAAAAAAAAGGGGTTGTGTTTTTTTTTCTGATACATTGCCACAGAGGCATTGATCTGCTTGAATGAGAGAATTGTTTTTATTCACTTTTGGCTTCAAGTCTTACTCTTGTTTTGAATGCTTGGGGCAAGGCTTAACTGAAATGTTCCTTAGTACCAAATATGATTGAACTCTTGCTTGCTCCTTTGTTTGACTCGTATTGTTGAGGTGGCTTCTTTTGCTAAATATTGGAATGATTTCACTTCTCAATTTTTGTTTTTTTAAGAAAGTTCATTTAGAAAAAAAAAAAACCTATTTGCACATAGATACACTATATATTTTTATATGGATAAAATATACAGTTGTGTGAAACTGTGCTTTCTTTAACAATCCATGTTTCAAGACTTAGTTGTTGCATTAATAAACAAAAGCTAGAGCAAAAGGTGATAGCAGCTTGTCTGTGCAAGACATTTCAGAGAGGAAGACCAGAACAGAACACACCACTAGAAGAGAGCCTTTGCATGGGTTAATATGCCTTTATGAATATTATCTTTGCAGATGACCATTCTCTTGAAGGGATGACTGGTTCTAGCAAGCAAATCTTACAAGGTATGATAAGAATAAATACAGTGCTTTATTTGTTTAATCCTATTCTCTTGTGACTTGTGACTGTTCGTTACACATCTATTTCAGGCGGTGGTGCCTCTGGATAAATGCTACTTTTCACTTATTTTGTCAAGTCTACTTCCATGTTTGAACAGATGAGTGCATACGCTGTGCATGGCTAGCACTGAGATATTCACTGAAGTATAAACAATGCTGTGTCAACACAGCTTAAAAGGGAGGTTGTAGAAGCTGGGGCTCAGCTTCTGTCATGATGCTGAAAAATTTAAAAAAAAAAAAAAAAAAAAGGAAGAAAAAAATAAAGAGTGGTTAAAAGGAGAAATCTAAGGTGCAGTGTATGTGCTAGAAACTGAAAAAGTGCTATTATTAAGATAGAGTGTATTTGAAAAATGCAGGTCAGTGTAATAATTTCTGCAGGGTACTGGAGCCTTAAATTTCATCAAGCTATTGCACTTGGTTTAGACAGGATGATCATATAAGCTATAATCACTTGAAGGAGAATTGGAGTCCATAATCTCTTAAGAGCTTATGAGGATATAAACTATTGATTATGTCAGTTTTGAGCTTTCATTTTTAAGTGCTCAAAAATTAGAGGGAAAGAATTGTACAATGTAATTATCTGACATATCCAGATATGTTCTGTGTTATTTTTTCGAGTGTTTTTCTGGCTTCTTTGTGGTCCTTCCAAGGGAACATTTTCCACCTCTTCCAATGCTTATATCTTCACCATTTTGTGTGTGTGTGTACCTCAAAGATGGATATGAGAAGACTGGATTACTGACTTCCAAGTGAAAGGCATGTTTTAACTGAATCATAGTATAAAAGAAAAAAAGAAAGTATTTATTTTAACTTCCCAGTATTCTTCTGAGTTCACTCTGTCCACCAACTAAGCATCCTCCTGCTCATTTGTCCCCTTCCCTGCAGTGATGGTGGGGAGAAGATCAAAAGAGTACAAACAAGAAATGTGCTTGGAATGTGGTATAGATGATTCAATAAATGAAGAGAAAGAAAATAGGAAACAAGCCGTCTCCCAGCCAACAGCTGCTTTAGAAAGATTCTGTTTAGTTATTAGCGTGATGTTACGTAGTGTGGAACATCGCTCTGGCTGATCTGGGTCAGCTGTCCTGGCTGTGTCCCATTCCAGCGTTATGCCCAGCCTACTTGAATGGGGGCAGAGTGAGAAGCAGAAGGCCTTGGTGCTGCGTAAGGATCATTCAGCAATAGCTAAAATGCTGGTGAGTAACAAACAGTCACAAACCTAATGCCTGGCCCTCTGGGCTACTATGAGGGGAATTATCTACAGACTCAGCACAAAGAAGGCTTAAGAAAATTGGTAGAATGCTGATTTATTGTTTTGAGTTAATTGTTAGTGAGGGAAGAATCTCACAATCCTGAGAATTGCATTCAGCAAGCTGTTTCTGAGTGACTGTTCCCGTTATTGCCAGCAGGGGGCGCCAAAGGCTGATTTTTGACTGCGGTTGCGAAGTTTGATTCCTCCTCTTTACCTTGAGCATTCTTCAAAATAACAGCGAACTTGTAGATTTCTGCAGTAATAAGTAATTCTCAAAATCGCTTGTCTTCAGTCTCTTTGCCAAGCAGCTTCGACTGTTAATGAAACATAAGCATCTTTCAAAGCCTTGCAGGTCCATTTTTGTTAATATGAGTTTCTTTGCTATAATGTGGGCGAGTAATGAACAAAAAATGTTAGCTGTAGATCACTGCTTAAGTTAATAGGCATGCCATGAAGTACCCCTTCATTCTACGTGCAGAAAATAATATAATTTTTTCAAGTGCTTTATATTTTTAAGGATTTGTTGAAACCCTGTGATTGCTCTTTGTGTTTGACATTTGTGTATTTTATTTTTTCTTTATGTATTTTACATTTGTATGTAATTGATGAGGAATGTAACAAGTGTAAATCATGTTACCTAGGTCTTGAAACTCTCCTTCTCAAAGTATCTTTGAAATAATTCTATTAGCTTTAAGAATACCAAGCTAAATTGATGTTAATTAATTTCTTGCAGGTGTATTTCTACACATTGTTGCAGACACACTTGGAAGTGTTGGTGTAATCATATCTGCTATACTGATGCAGAACTATGGTCTAATGATAGCAGATCCTATTTGTTCAATGCTGATAGCATTACTTATAGGTGTAAGGTAAGTGTTGATATCTGGTAGTCTTTTTAATGCTAGTTACAGGAGCACAAATTACAGCTCCGAAGAACATGTTTATCTATTATGCTGAGGTTTTACAGTGCTTGCTTTTATTCTGAGTAGCACATTATCTCTGTTCTGTGTGCTTGTCTTGGTGTGTTCTTAAATGAGCTGCCTTGTTTTTCCTTTTCTACAGCTACTGCTTCTGCTCTTAAATCTGCATGTTTTAACACTGTAGGCACAGTACTACGGAAGTGTTTTTCAGGTTCAAGCTGTAGAACTCTTCCTTTCTGTATTTAGTACACACTTATGTAAGCCAGTGTACTTTAGTAAATGGAGCAGAATGGCTTCAGTGCAGCAGAGTGGAGCTTGCTGGCACAGGATTTGCCCTTGTCCCTGCTGAATCAAGACTGGTACTTTTTTTTCCATGGAGAAAGCTGTATTTGTAATCTGAGACATCCTTACTCCTTTTAAGATTTAGTGGAAGTGCTTTAAGTAGTTTCTTGCTTTCCCTATTGTTGCTTACCAAGATCACTGTAAACATGAAGCAATTCAGATGAGTTTGGAGAAGCAAACATTTTATTCAGTGATGATGTTACTGGGGTATTTCTAGCAACAGTTCAAATGGTGGCACAGGGCAGAGTGCCACAAGTCCAGGTAGAACATAACTGCAGACCTTTGTCTCTTCACCCATGGTAAATATCAAATGATTGACTGCAGCTACACGCTTATGTTTATACCATATATGGCATGTTTATACCATGTGCATGGCAGTGTTCACAGAGTCATTGATGTGAATCTCCCCATTTATCAGAGTAGGACAATATTCTTCAGGTGCTAAATGCACACGAAAAATCCACATCACTATTAAATTATTGCACTAATATAAGTTCAGTAGGTAGTTTTAAACCTCCTGTAATTTCATTAAGGGCAAATTATATTAAAAAATCAGTTCTTAAAATGAAAAAGTCAATTACGTGACTGTGATCTCCTAAAATTGGAAAGAAAATGTGCAAGTTGCTGTGGGGAAAGAAGCTTCTGCTGAGTTAATGGTTGGGTAGAAGACTGTTCTCCATACTCTTTGTTCTTTAAGGGCGTACCTTTGTGTACAGTAAAACAGATGTGGAGCAGATCAGAAGGTACCGTATGAATGAGAGTTCTTTGTTGCGTTCATGTAGAGGTTGGGAGAAGGCTGAAACTTCCATAATAGGGGTTTTATAATAAAGCTATCAATAGGTCTTGTGGTGTAGTTAGGAAGGGCTTATGTGGTCTGTGTTCTCTGTTAAAAAGGCTGGAAAATTCCACTGTTTGATGTGTCCTTTGACCTGATTTCAGACTTGATGTTTGACTTGGGCTATTGGTCTACAACACTGTAACCAATCTCTGGGATGGCTGTGTTAAGTCTCAGTGCAGTTGCATTCAGTCAGTAAAAGCAAATCTGCATTTCTTTCAGACTGGCACATTTTGGCACAGCAGTGGAGCAAAGTCTAACTGCAGATTTTATTTCCCGAGCAGTCTAATGGACTTGATTATTGATGACTTTGCTTGAAATGGACTGAACAAGGTGGTCAAGATGGCTTGTAGTTTCACAGAATCACAGAATTGTAGGGGTTGGAAGGGACCTCCAGAGATCATCGAGTCCAACCCCCTGCCAAAGCAGGTTCCCTACAGCAGGTCGCACAGGTAGGCATCCAGGCAGGTCTTGAACATCTCCAGAGAAGGAGACTCCACCACCTCCCTGGGCAGCCTGTTCCAGTGCTCCGTCACCTCACCGTAAAGAAGTTCTTGCGCACATTTGTGCAGAACTTCCTATGCTGCAGTTTCCAGCCGTTCCCCCTTGTCCTGTCTCCACACACTGCTGAAAACAGTCTGGCCTCGCCATTCTGCCCCCCACACCTTAGATATTTATAGACCTGGATCAGGTCCCCTCTCAGTCTTCTTTTCTCAAGGCTGAACAGACCCAGTTCACTCAGCCTTTCCTCGTAGGAGAGATGCTCCAGGCCCTTCACCATCTTTGTGGCCCTCCGCTGGACTCTTTCCAAGAGATCCTTGTCTTTTTTGTATACTGGGGATTTCAGATTAATGTTTTGAGTGCTTGAGTCAACCTTTGTTTTATTTTAGTAGTAGTTTTCATTTATGCTCCAGGACATATAAAACCATTGTTTATTAGGCATTATTTTTCACTATGCTGTGTGTGATGTGTTCTAGAATTGACTCACGTTTCTTCAGATCCTACTGTAAGATGAACTTCTGTTGTAATAGTAGGGGCCCAACTGACTGTTGCTAGGATATATAATACTTTTGTCCTTACATTTTTCAAGACATCTCAATCTAATTTAGGAAAACGATTATACTGAAATCTTCTGGAATTTAAAATGTGAGGGGGGAAGATTGTTTGGAAAAGACTTGAAGCTGATAGTTGCAAGAGCTGGCTCTAGCTTTTGGTTCCTTAGAGTGGTGAGGAGTCAGTATCTAGTGCAGATTCCTGCCTGCATCTGTGGGCCTATTTGCAACCTCTATAAGTGACTCCAGGAGGTATTTGATTTTAGATTAAAGGTTAATTGCTGTTTCAGAAGAATGTTTGTCAATAGTGTTGGTTTTTTTGGTGGTTGTTGTTTTTCTTTTTTTTTTGGCACAGGGTGATCCATTCATCTGAGAAGTCTCCCTCTTAGCACTTAAACCAGCTTCTGTAGGGTGGAATGGAGTAGGTGTACCTGTGTGTGCCAGCAAGTGGGATTAGTATTGTGGTTGTTTAAAGTATCATGATCTTTTCTTTGTGGATTTAACTTAAAAAATAGGAGTAGCTGTAATTCAGAGAGAAAAGTCATTCTGATCAAGCTGTTACTTGAAAATTTTAATGCTGTCTGAGGACTTCCCACTAATAGGAACTGTAAAATTTTGCTGCTTCGGAGTATGGTTGCATTAGAGCACTGACGTGCTGTCCTTTCCTACGGGAGTTTGTTAGCTGATTGGTTAAAATACACTACTATTTGTTTATCTTCCCAAGCTGTCATGTATGACTTCACATATATTAAATTGTTCATTTCCATTATAATCAACTGTATAGACCTCTAGTTCTATGTTACAGGTATTAGTAAGATAGGCTGGGTAGATTTGGCAGTGCTTTCTTTATTGCTGTTAATAACACTTCAGATTAAAAAAGTAAATAGTAAACTTGTGATCTTTGTTTTGAATATAGCCTTCATGCTGGTTAAAATTCACCATGGCCTAATTTAAAAACAAACAAAAAACAAACAAACAAACAAAAAAAAACAAAAAAAAAAAAAA